>NW_020955275.1:209034-282280 GCF_003031625.1 Empidonax traillii
AAAGGAAAGGAAAGGAAAGGAAAGGAAAGGAAAGGAAAGGAAAGGAAAGGAAAGGAAAGGAAAGGAAAGGAAAGGAAAGGAAAGGAAAGGAAAGAAAAAAAAAGAGAAAAGAGCAAAGAATCAGATGGTTGCTGTTTCACAGTTAGTTTCTGCTTATTCAATGTTTTGCAACACTGAAGACATTTGTAGGGAGAAGTTTCTTGAAAAGTTTCCTGTTCTTGCTTTATTCTGTACTGTTAACTACAATACTTTTTTCTTTGTATTAATAATCTCTTTGAAGCACAAATGTGGTGCTCTTTATTGCCAACTGTGAAATGTAGATTAATTTGAAGAAGCCCTTTTTATTCAAAAGGCTATAATTTACAGTCATTAGCTAAACTGTAAAAGAGGATTTATGTGGCGTCCTCCTTTCCAGCACTGGACACCTGTACTTAGGCACACACAAAAGAGAGAACTATGTCAAAGCACAAGACAGCAGAGAGGTTGGTTAATCCAGAGCACCAAAAAGAACCACCCCAATCCCTCTGATAAGCAGATGACATACGGAAAACTGTCACTAGGAAAGTCCCTCTGTTTTGAGTTCAGTGCAGGCAAGGCAGCTGATGTGATAAAAACATGTATGCCAGAAATTATATACTAGAAAATCTGGCATAGCAGTGCATCTTATGCCTCTACTTTCTTTGAGTATCAAAGTTGATAATTTTACTTTTTAGCAACTTTAAGTCCTAGAGTTCTCAATTCCCCTCTAATTACTTGCAGGACATGGGAAAGGCAGCATTTAGCTATGACTGGTTTCTTGTTTAGTTAGTGATCAGATCCATTTCTTGAAAAATTCTCATCACTTGTTCAATGTAAAAGAAATCCTGTTAGAAATTATCACCACATTTGGACTGGGGGCAGGGAATGCTTTGTTTCTTTGTTGCTGTTATTGTTTTTTTGTCTTTCTTGGTGGTTTTTTTTTTTTTTTTTTTTTTTTTTTTTTTTTTTTTTTTTTTTTTTTTTTTTTTTTTTTTTTTTTTTTTTTTTTTTTTTTTTTTTTTTTTTTTTTTTTTTTTTTTTTTTTTTTTTTTTTAAGAATAAAAAAAAAAACTGCTTTCTAGTTAACAGCAGTGACAAGCCTTGCCTGAATAGAAATGTTTTTACTAAAGCAAACAACAAAGAGACGGGAAGAAAGAGAAATTATATCTCAAACTAGTTTAGTGAGTGTGTATCTATTTTTGGATAATATCTGAAGACGTACTCAGTCACTCTACCACTTTGTGATGATAAACCTTGTGGGAAAACTAAATTATTAGACAAGTTAATGTTGTGAACAAAGAAGTACCTGAATTTTTAGCAGTTTTAGAACGCTTGTATGCCTCCATTATGTGCCTAAAGAGAACCACTGAAAGCACACACACTCTCTCTCTGGTAAACAACCTTCGACTCAGTTATCTGTATGTACACTGCTAGTCAGTTCCATCTAGTAGAGGGCATGGTGTGCAATTTTGTGGGAGCATAGACAAAGCCACAACAGAGAAAGTTTGGCAAAGTCAGGTGCCAGCTTCTCCAGAAGGTGCTGTTTGGATTGTGCTTAGATGTTTTTAACGGAATGGCAAGGAGTTATCAGCTCTCGCTCTGAATGCCCCAATGTCAAGGCATGAGAAAAGGAGAAGCCTTTCATACAGAAGCTTCACTGATAAATTTTTGGTCAGAATCTGTAAACAACAGATTATTTGGGCAATGATCAGTTATCCTTCTGGAGCATGAGCAGCATCTATGACTCCAAACAAGACTAAACTTTACATGTTCCCTGCCTAAAGTTTAAGCCAGCCAGCCAGAGACACAACACACTGGGACACCTAGAAAGATAAAAAGCCAGAGATATCATTTAAACAGTATGTTAAGATTATTGTTTTTCTGCTTCTTTTAAGTGCAGTAACAGAATACACTTCAGAAGGATCTGAAGGGCTGTACTTTGACAGCAATGAGCAGTAGTATAAATGTAGAACTGGACAGCTATAAAGGACAGTGAAAATAAGAACACAATGATTACAATGAAACTAGTTCTCCTGTATACTTTTGAGCTAAAACTATCATCTACTGCCTAACAAATAATTTATATTTCAGACTCTACTGATTTGTGGATACCTCCACAAATGAAGACTGTAAGTAGACATGTGAAGAAAATGGATTGGAAAAGTGCAAATTCTAATTTTCAACATTAAAAAAAACCCAAGTGATTTGGAAAAAAATCAAACAAAGTGAACTAAGAAAGGTATACCTTTATTCTAAAATATATGCTTGAAAAATGTCTGCATGTGAAGTCTCTAAACATCCTGTTTCACTCAGTCATGTTTCATCTGAGTGCACCTGTGTCAAAATGCCAGTATTTTGTCATGTTTTCTTAAATGGACAGGGGCACTGTCTGCTGGGTTAGGAACTGGCTCAAGGGCCCAGAGAGTGCTGGTGAACGGGGTTGCGTCCAGTTGGGATCCAGTCACCACTGGTGTCCCCCAGGGATCAGTGCTGGGACCAGTCCTGTTTAACATCTTTATGGAGGATTTAGATGAGGGGATTGAGTCCATCATCAGCAAATTTGCAGATGACACCAAGTTGGGAGGGAGTGTTGACCTGCTGGAAGGCAGGAGGGCTCTGCAGAGGGACCTGAATAGGCTGGAGAGTTGAGCTGATTCCAGCGGGATGAAGTTCAACAAGGCCAAGTGCCGGGTCCTGCACTTTGGCCACAACAACCCCCTGCAGCGCTACAGGCTGGGCACAGAGTGGCTGGAGAGCAGCCAGGCAGAAAGGGATCTGGGGGTGCTGATCGACAGGAGGCTGAACACGAGCCAGCAGTGTGCCCAGGTGGCCAAGAAGGCCAAGGGCATCCTGACCTGGATCAGGAACAGTGTGGCCAGCAGGAGCAGGGCAGTGATCCTTCCCCTGCACTCAGCACTGGTGAGGCCACACCCTGAGTATTGTGTTCAGCTCTGGGCCCCTCAGTTCAGGAAGGATATTGAGGTGCTGGAGCGGGTCCAGAGAAGAGCAACAAGGCTGGTGAAGGGACTTGAGCACAAGTCCTGTAAGGAGAGGCTGAGGGAGCTGGGGTTGTTTAGCTTGGAGAAGAGGAGGCTCAGGGGTGACCTCATCACTCTCTTCAACTACCTGAGAGGAGGTTGTAGCCAGGTGGGGGTTGGTCTCTTCTCCCAGGTAACCAGTAGTAGGACAAGAGGGCATGGGCTTAAGCTCTGCCAGAGGAAGTTTAGGTTGTATATTAGAAGGAAGTTCTTTCCAGAGAGAGTGATCAGGCATTGGAATGGCCTGCCCAGAGAGGTGGTGGATTCACCGTCCCCAGAGGTTTTTAAGATGAGGCTGGATGTGGCACTGAGTGCCATGATCTGGTAATCACAGTGGGGTTGGATCAAGGGTTGGACTTGATGATCTTGGAGGTCTCTTCCAACCCAGTTAATTCTATGATTCTGTGATCTGGTACTGCTGAGTTTTCCACTGTGAGCACTCAATGGGGCTAGTACCAGACATGCTAAGTTTACAGTATTTCTACTATGTCTCCGGCATTTCTGGCAAAGAATTTCCTGACAAGTAAACTTTTTTTTTTTTTGTGATATAGACAAAGACACAGCAAAGCTGCTAATTATTTTGTGAAAAGATGTAAATTAGATGTGTAGTAGCAGCTAATTGGGCCTCATGCACAGAGGCAGAGTGACAAAGTGACAGAGCTAGGGGACTGATATTTATGCCTTTCTGTAGCCCAGGCAAAGCAAAAAGCATAAAAGAGAAGTTCTCAAGTGTTCACCTGAACACCACATGCCTACTGTTGATTAGCCCACCCTGAAACAGGCAAGGGGACTTAGAAAAACTCACGTGAAAACAGAGACTTCTTGATTTGGTATCCTGACTTCTGTGTGATAGTTATTTTCAAGCAACTCCAAATATTACATGAAAATGTTATCAGAAATTAATGGAGGGTTTTACACTGAGGATAATGGAAAATAAGGTAAAAAAATCCTATTTATTCTCCTTGCATCCTCATGGAGGCAATTACCAGCTTCACAATTTTTATATACTCTGCATCACTTCCATCCCCAATACTATTCAGTTGCTACCATGGCTGATAGTCTCTGCATCCAAATGGAATCAACATTTCAACAGTTAGCAGAGCAGCACACAAAATTAACATCCTTTTCTATTTTTTCTTATTTAAGTGTAATTTTTGTTTTCTGTTCTTATAAAAACTGGTTATAAAGATTGCCTCTGAGAAAAATGTTTCCACAGGATGTGACATATAAAAAAAACATCTTCTGGAGAGTAAGCAAATCAGATTGCCATATTCCATTGTCTATTAACTCTGTCATCAGAGGAAAATTTCACTACCACCAGTAGTTTCCAGTTATATAGGAATCTGCTGAGAAACAAACTGATTTGCAATATGTTTGTGGATATTTCTGAAAGTGCACAAAAGGAATTCTTTGCTCTGTAAGAGGGCACTACACTGGTTAAACAGAAAAAAGACTGGCCTGACCAGGCACTTGGCCTTGTGAACTCCACAGGGTTTGCACAGACCCTACTCTCAATCCTGTCAAAGCCCCTGTGGATGGCATCCCTTTTCCCCAGCATGTTGGCTGCATCACACACACACGACCGCTTGGTGTCATCAGCAAACTTGCTGAGGGTGCCCTGGATCCCTCTGCCTGTGATGCTGACAAAGATGTCAAACAGCGCCAGTCACAAAACTGAGCCCTGAGGAACAGCACTCACCACTGGTCCCTACTTGGACACTGAGCCACTGACCACAACGCTTTGAGTGTGACCATCTAGTCAATTCCTTATTCACTTGTCCCCTCATCAAATCCGTGTCTCTCCAGCTCAGAGAGAGGAATGTTGTGTGGGGATGGTGTGAAATGCTTTGCACAACTCCAGGTAGATGATGTCAGTTGCTCTTCCCTCATCCACCTGTTGTAGAAGGCCACTAAATTTGATTTTCCCTTAATGAAGCCATGTTGGTTGTAATCAATCACCTCCCTATTTTCCATGTACATTAACATAGTTTCCAGGAGGATCTGCTCCACGATCTTGCCAGGCACAGAGGTGAGACTGAGGGGCCTGTAATTCCTCAGGTCTTTTTTGTTTCACTTTTTAAAAACAGGGGTTATGATTCCCCTCTTCCTGTCCATGGAAACTTAACAGACTGCCACAACTTCTTAAAAATAATGGAAAGTGTCTTAGCCACTTGCTTCACCAGTTCCCTTAGGACCCATGCATGTACCTCATCAGGTTCCACGGGTTTGTGCACCTTCAGGTGCCTTAAATGGCCTCAAACTGGATGCTTTCCTACAGTGCGTGGTTCTTCATTCTTCAAGTCCCTGCCTTTGGCTTCTGTGACTTGGGTAGTGTGGGTGAAGCACTTTTTGGCAAAGACTGAGGAAAAAAAGTCATTGAGCAGCTCAGCCTTCTCCTGGGTACCATGATTAACAGTGCTGTGTATAATCAAGTCTCCCATTTCCTTCCAGAGAGGGTCTACATTTTCCCCTCATCTTCTTTTTATCACCAATATACTTACAGAAGCTTTTCTTGCTGCCCTTGATGTCCCTGGTCAGATTTAATTCTATTAGGACTTTAGCTTTCCTCGCTTGAAAAGTGATTCTTGCCTGCTTGGACATCCCCCCCTCTAGGGGGGCTACCCTGACCTTATTTCCACCTTCCTCAGGCTTCTTGTGTTTGAGTTTGTTCAGGTGCTCCTTGTTCATCCAAGCAGGCCTCCTGGTATTTTTGCCCAACTTTCTCTTCATCAGGATGCATTGTCCAGAGCTCAGAGGAGGTGATCTTTGAATATTAACTATATTCCTTATGACTCTCTTTACTCCAGGGCCTTATCCTGTGGTGCTCTACCAAGAAGACCCCGGAGGCGCCAAAGTCTGCTGTCCTGAAGCCCCATGGTAGTGAGCTTACTGTGCACCCTCCTCTATGTCCAAAAGGTCTCAATCTCCACCATTTCATGGCCATGGAAGCCCAGGATGCTCTTGAGTTTCATATCCTGTCTTTTTTGGGTGAGAACAAGGTTCAGCACAGCACCTCTCCTTGTTGGTTTCTCTATCGCCTGAAGAAGGAAGCTTTCAACTCATTCCCGGAACCTCCCTGGTTGCCTGTACCCTGCTGCGTTGCCTCTCCAACGAGTATTGGGGTAGTTGAAGTCCCCCCTGAGGACCAGGGTTTGTGAAGGAGAGGCCACTCTGATCTGTTTGTAAAGGGTCTCATCTTTTCAGTCTTCCTGGTCAGGCAGCCTGCAGTAGATCCTGCCCCTGCCCTCCCAGTAATCCCTGTCCTCCCTTTAATCCTGACCTGTAAGATCTCACTCAGCCCCTCATCCATTCCCAGGTGATGCTCTAAGCACTGAAATTCATCACTGACATAGAGGGCGACACTCTCTTCTCATCTTCCCTGCCTGTACTTCCATTCCAGCACTCCAGTCGCAGCAATCCCACCACCTCTCCTTGATGCCAGTAAGAGCATGGCCCTGCAAGTGTGTGCATGTCTCCAGCTCCTCTTGTTTAGTTGTAGTTGTTTGTACAGAGGCATTTAAGTTGGCCCCCACTGGAGTGTCAGGAATTCCCTCGTGCTGCTCTCCAGGTGCTCTCCTCCTGACATGTGACTCCTCTTCAGGCTCTGGGCATCTGTTGCTGGCACTGGCATCAAACTGGTAGGAGTGTGATGGACTGAGGTTCCCCTCCACCGGCACCTTTACATTAAAGCCCACCAGCTTGGCAAGTTTACAGCCAAAGATGCTCTTCCCCTTCTCTGACTGATGTACCTCATCAGCCCCTGGTAGACCAGGTTTCTCAAAGCTTGTTCACTTCCTGTTTTTACCACTGTAATTCCTAAAGCAACAGCAAAGCAAATCAGCGAACACCAAGTTAAGGAACATAGGAAGTTTTGGTCTTGTCATTTCTTTTGTGGCAAGGATCCAGTTTGCTGCTGAAGACAGGAAGTAGAACTAGGAGCAAGCTGTACTCTCAGTGCACCTCTTATTTCGTGGCACCACGGTACTTTGCAAACACTGTTTAATTCAGGTTCACAAGACTTCTGTCACATGCTAAATATTTTTATATTCCACAAGAAGAGTCATTAAGAGAGCTATTACACAGAGATAGGTAAAAAAACCTACAACAAAATTGGAAACAGAAAGTAAGGCTCTAAACAATAGATTACATTACTTAGAAAAAGATGCTTTGTACTAGGCTTAACTGGCAGGGCTTTGGTAGCAGGGGGTTATGGGAGCGATTTCTTGTGGCAGGAGGCTATGAACTGTTCTGTGCCACCCAGCTACTTCCAGCTGCTCCTGAAACCACTGCAAATGAACCCATTAAGTGCCAAAATTTCAACTAGAGAAGCGCATGGTGCCTCTGCACACAGATATTTTAGAAAGCAATAGCTGTTAAAAGAAGAGGACAAATGGTGGCACTGTTGAGACGTGGTTGGAAACACTCTTGGAAGGAAGAGTCATGTGCCAGAGCAGGTATATCCCTGAAATGCCTGTGGGTCATGGGCAACTCACACCAGAGCAGACACTATCCCATAGTAAACCCAAGTTGGAGTGGTGGAAAACAAGTAAGAAGAAAGAAGTAACATATACATGCCCAGTCTCCTGCATGGCCCCTCACCTCACCAAGGGGATTAGGAATAGTTGAACGTAATGTGTAGCAAAACCAAGGTGAGCTGAGATCCAAAAGCAGGGAGCACTTTTTTACTGAATTAAAGCTGGGGGAAGAAAAGTGTTTCTTCACTAAGTGTGTTTGTTTAATTGGAGTTTTTTTCCCTCAATACCCAGATCTGTAATAAAAAGCTTTGTTAACTGGTAATAAATTAAGTAAAATGCCACAAACCAAGACTGTTGGCTTGGTTATATCTCTAATGTGGTTACAAAGTTATATCTCTTTAAGTCCAACATACTATGAAATATGTTGATAGAGAAAGAGATCACAGAAAAGAAGTAGAGGGCCATTACTCGCCGAAGCTGCACTACTGTTTGAACAGTAAATTTATGTGCTGAGCTGGCTGCATAAAGTTTCTTATCAAAAAGCATGTTTAGACGCCATGTTTGAAGTTGACAAGCAGCCACCGGGTGAGGTGGAGGGAGGTAATAGGCACCACTCTGCCAGGCAGTTTTGGTCATGGGAAGAGGTTCAAAAGTGAATTAAGGTGAACTACTTGCCAGCGTAAAGTTAGTTACACAGAGCTAGTTACGCAGAGAGCCAGCACAAAGCAGGTGCCACATCCTAAAGCTCAGACTGTTTCCTGATAGCCTACCCATGAAGGCATGCCTTAAAGGTCTTCTGAGAGCTCTGTCTGTTAGTTGCAGGAAAGGACAGATACGCTTTCAGACTTCTTCTTTTTCCCTAAATTAACCAATTGGATGTGTGTTTTTCCCTCAGGACTCCCTCTGGGGTCAGTGACCATGTCAGTTTCCTTTTTTGTGCTATCAAAAAACAACTCTGAAAAAGTCAGGAATCTGTCAAATTAACATACTGGTGGGGATGGGAAAATGACATGCAGCATTTTCAACTATAGCCTTCTCTTTCATTGCAGAAAGGGCAAGTTATGCAACTCTCAGATGGTAGGGAGAACCCTGTTTGACTTATTTGCTTCATTTCATTTTATAGCTACTGCACTCAGTTGCAAAAGGCTGATAAAATCTATTTAAAACATAGAAGTATAAGTCCTGCAGACTAATATTATGATTCATCTACCGTCAACTTCCCCGATTATTCTCCCTTCTTAAAGTTATGTTGATAAATCAGTTGTCTTCCCATTTATTAAAGCATGTGGCAGTCTGTTTATTTAATCATCTCTTAGTCCATTTTTTAATTAAGGGAGATAATGTAGGCTCATTTCCTGTCATATGTGAACCCGGCAGACCACAGGTTGTCCTCAACTACCACATTAAAATTCAAGATTATTTGTAATGTCTGCCTTATCAGACAACTCCTTCCCTTCTCCCTGCTCAGCTGAAGAGAAAAATACAGACTTGTTTTTTTTCTGCATTTCCGCACTGCTGACACCCACCCAAGTCAAGGACAGGAAGAAGGAAACGGGTGAAACATTTTTCTGGGAGATGGTGCATCCCAGCAAAGGTAATCATACTGCATCATATGATGACCCTATGAATAGTTCTGTGAAGGGATGGAATGCTGGAATGCAAAGGGAAAGCATGGGTGGAGCACATTCGTAGCTTGCTCTGCAGCTGGACTTGGCCCACCTCCTGGACCACTCTGGCCCCAAACCTTCACCTGTCAGCTTAGTGCAGGATTACTGATAACCACCAACTGCAACATTAAATAAACTTTGGGCTCTCTGTATTCCAACGCAAGCAAAGTTCTTGTAACAGCCTTAAGATCATCTCTATTCCTATCTCTGAGATATCCTGCTTTTGTGTCTTGCTTGTGATTCACCCTCAGCTTTTAACAGCTACAGCTAATTCAGGCTCACTAATCTGGCAGAGAAATTCTCCTTTTCAGGGCCTTCTCCTATCCCTTAGGACACACGTAAATGGCATACTAAATTCTCCTATGTAGAAAGAAACTAGAAACCATAGATACATTTCAACTTATCAACACAAGCCACATTGAAGTGCCTTTCAGTGGGCCCTGTGAACTGTTGGAAGCAAGATGATCCATTCTCTCCCACTTCACGGGCCCTTCTCTAGTCAGCATAAGCATATACAAGAACCACCTCTGCAACAGCTCCAACTCCTGCAGAAACACAGGCAAACATCACTTTTCCACACTTGCAGAATTGTTTCATATCAACTATGCTATACATGTCCTTCTGATGTGCCTTTCTGTGGAACAACTGAAAATGTGATGTAGGCCTGGGCAGCCCTTTCTAGGTGACACATCTTTGAGCAGGCATTTGGACTACAATGCCAGACAACACCTCAGCTGTTCTATGATTCTGGGTAAAAAAAAAGAATTGTTTCCAGCACTTCATAATAAGTTGTATAACAGTAGTTTCCAAACTCCAACCTATGGAGAAAAGGTTCCCTGATCCCTTTTAAAATTGGCTAAATGTCCACAGTGAGGATTTGAACATAAACTCCTTTCTAAATTATGCCTCACTTTTTCTTCTCTGCTTTTATTTTTATTTTATTGAGCTTGCATTTGCAAGCAACAGCATAAGCAGTTCCATTTCTGGAGCCTTACTTTTGGAAGCAATCAATTTAATTTTAATCTATATCAGTCCACAAGGAAGTGTCTGGTTTTGTTACATCGCTAATTATCTGAACCTTTGTCTGACTCCATCTGTCTCACTTAAGACTCAGAGTGTGCTCTGGAGCTAACACAATGCCTTCAAAAACACCTACTTAAAGCTTAAAAAAACCCTCACAATTCACCTTTATATAGATAACTATTCCCTTCACATGCATTCAAGTGACTGCCATGAGTGCCATGCTACTGCCAACCAATGAAAGAAGACAGAATAAAATTATATACAGTACAGGAAGAAGCAGAAGACAAATGAACTTCTGTTTTCAAATGGCAGGATTTGCCATTTTGTATTTTTTCACACAAAATGCATTACACTTTTCTGTTTTTACCAGTCCTAGTGAGCATCTCTCAAATAAGGCAGCAGATGGAATGTGTCTGTGCACAGAGGTAGAGTTCATCCCTTTAAATTCCCAGTGTTGAACCACAGACCTTATTCCTAGAGGAAACTCACTGCAACAAGTGTGAAGAAAAACTCAGTGAAGGGAGGAGGAGAATTTCCCAGAACTTTTCCCCAAACCCACACTTACCAAAGGCTCTAGTTCTTTGCGGTCTATGAGGTTGAGCTCTGTCACAAAGTAATAAAAATGCTTGTAACAGGTATTGATGTGGGCCTCAGCCCCCATGAGGATGATGCGGTCAAAGTGATGGATGTAGACATGAACAAATACACGAAAAAGCCGACAGAGTATCTTCTTGCAGATCTGAAGGAAGTTCTTTGGAAAAGGAACACCTGTGAATAAAGAAGGCAAGGTTGTCATAAAAATCCTGGCATTGTCACAGGACAAGAGTGTTGGAACAAAGTAGGAGATTTTAACTGCAAACTAGGGTATGGCTTTCTAGGTCTCCTTTCCAAGGTCACCTAAAGCATACATTTATCTGACGGTTAGCACCAAAGATAACCAAATGCTTAAGCAACTTTAATGGATTAAGACTAGCAGGAACTGGTCTTTTATTTCCCTGCACAATTTAATGGAGGAACATCCAGTCTTGTAACTTTCAGAAATCTGATTTTCACGAAGCCATTAACATCAATGGCTCTACATCATGAGGTGGTTGTTCCCCAAGCTAATGGAAGTAATGGACACTGCTCACCTTAATCAATAGTGTCATCTCACAGCATCAAATTTAATAACAAATTTGAAACAACTGACTGAAAAACAGACCCCTTTGCTTTCAACTTCCTCCCAGTTATATGTACCAATCTGCTTGTTCCTTTAAGAAAAAAACTCTTTGAGGAGACACAAGAACAGTTCAAAAACACCTTAGAAGTTATGCTGCTTTGTAGCTGGAGACTCCAAAGCAGTTACAATAATAAAAAGCCAGGCACCCGCAATAGTACCAATAATTCCTTCAAAACTGTCCTTCATAAAAAACTGATCTTGCATGCCATTGTGTGTCCTTGAGCTGTCTCCAAAAAAGCTTAAAGGTTCACTTCCTTCCATGGTTGTCCCTCAGACTTGATGACGTCAGTGCCATGCTCAGAACTCTACTGCTGTTTTGGTTTGCTGCAGTCTCTTGATTTTCTAGTTATAGTTTATGTTTTAGTTGGATTTGAACCACACAAATATAGTTATTGCTTCTTAAAAAATAAAAATAAATCTTGAAACCAACCAGTTGGTTTTGTTCCCTGAAAGCCCAGCTCATGCTCTGAACAAGAAAAGCATTTATTGTTTGCAGAAAGAAGGTAGAGATACTAAACTAACAAGTTGCAAGCTTTCTAGTCTTCACATTTTAGTCTCCTACTAAATATTGCTCAGCAGTCATAAGAACGGTGAATTAATGGACAAATTGCACAGTTCCACTGAGGGTGACATGGGAACGTACAGTGAGAATTTCCATATTGAAAACAAAGTTTTGACCACAGATGACATATATTATGAACTGTGGCTGTAACCCATCTGGGTCCCATCGACATAAACGTGTGCCTGATTTTGGATCCCTAGACAGGGAGGTAGCAGGATATATATACTGTGGATTTGAGCACTGGTGTGTCTGTTAGCATGTGAGCAGAGAAGTACATCAGCCTGCAGAAGTGTCCTGTTCAGTGTATCCCTGATTTGCCATTGCTGAAGCAGATAATGTTGGGACATGTCTTGGGGATTTTGGCTTGTACTAGGTTCACCAGGGGAAATCCTTCTGAAATAATTTCAAGTAGCTTTAGAAATGCAATGTAGCCCTTCTTATTCCTGATATACAAAGCAGGGATCAGAAGAAGAGCTACACCTATTAAAGCACAACTACTTTATCTTCTTAAGAAATGTTTGTTTTTCCTTATCACATCCATTCATTTAAATGCTAAAGGTATTATTGAAGGTCACAGAGGAGAAGGCCTGAAAGCTCAAGACATGAACTGAGACATGGTTAAACTACAGAAATGACTGTATGTACAGATGTTTTGGCAATATTTGAATCACAACTCCACACAATTAGCCAAGCACCTGGATTGTAACAAACAACTGCTGTTATTTCCAAGGGCAAAATAAACACAATTTATCAAAACCATAACAGAACCTCCAGTTAGTTGTTTATTAACTCAGGAGTATCACTTTCCAGCCATCAGAGCATGGCTAAATTCAGCTTGCTTTATGTTTCTGTAAAATCTACCCAAACCAGAATTTTAAAAATATACCCAAGACAATGTTAAATCTTTAAAAAAGGGGAAGGGGAATAGCTGGCACTTTTCACTGCAAGTTGGTTCACCGAACTGAGAGAAAAATTCTTGAAAGCACTATATTTTCTGATCCAGAAAATGTATGACCCAAATGTGGAGAATAATTAGTTTTATCTTCTACAGGCTGACATACGATTGTTACTGAAGAATGTTCCTGTTATGAAGACATACACACATACATGAATGAAGACATACATACTTCTGTATTAACTGACTGAAACAAGCTGAATAAATGAAGCTGACAAATTCCTTAACTTCCCTGCAGCCTATGGTCCCACTCTGCAGTTACAGGCAGTAAAGGCACAGGCCACAGAGCACTGATTCTGCTGCAAGCGAGGGCATTCACCTGACAGCTTTTTAGATGTGTTAGGCAGTAAATTTGAGGACATGTAAATAACACGTAGAAAAAAAAAAGGTGGTATAGAACAGCCTAGAATGCATAATAAACTCTGTTCCCACTGCTCCTCACATGCATCAAGTTTTCAGACATTGTGTTGCTTCATTTGCTGAGGCGGAATTTCTCCAATTTTGCAAAACTATTTCATTTACTCTCAAATAAACAGGGAAACATTGCTACTATCACAAATGTATCACTTCGGTATAGCAGAATCAGTAATGGCTCTCTGATGTCTCCTTCCTTCCCCTAAAACTGATTTACAAACTGATACAGTGTCGTAAAAAGTCAAAAACTTTCTCCTAGTATTGTTGAAAGCAATTGGTAGCTGTAGTGAGATCCCTCAGCCTCAGAGAGCCTGTCAGGCTTTCTCTGTCCCTGACATACAGAGGGGGTCCACTGTTTGGTCAGCCTCTAGGTACAAACAAGCATATGGAGGTGGCTGCAGCCCTGTACTGAACATACACTCTGCTGCTCTTTGCATTCAAAACTAGATGTTATTCTGACCTCAATTACAATAGAATGAATCCAAAGTAACGTCATCAAAGTTGAAAATTTCAGAGCAAAATGATTCTAGATTTATATTCTGAGGTCAGAATTTGGCCTAATGTTTTGTTCCCACTGCAACTGCTATAGTTATAAATAAATCAACTACAGAACATAGTTATTACAAGTGGCTCTTGGGAATGGACTAGCTTAAATTTAGATCTTTAACTTGTTAAGGAGCCTGTTCTCTGTCCTTCAGCTCAGCCACAGTGGCCTCTGCCTTAGAATCATAGAATCACTGAAGTTGAGAGAGACCTTCAAGATCATCCAGTCCAAATGTCCCCCCAGCACTGTCACTGTAATCCCTAAATCCCTGAACCACACCTCCCAGCACTGAATCCAGATGCTTCTTAAACACCTCCAAGGATGGTGACTCCACCACCTCCTTGGGCAACTTACTCCAATGCCTGACCACCCTAGCAGTCAACATTTTTTTTTCTAATATCTAATCTGAATGTTCCCTACCTCAGCTTAAGGCCATTTCCTCTTGTCCTCTCACTGCAGGCACAGCAGAAAAGACCAGTCCCCACCTGGTTACAACCTTCTTTCAGAGGGTTGTAGAGAGAAATACGTGCCCCCTGAGCCTCCTTTTCTTGAGACTAAACAAACCCAGTTCCCTCAGCCATTCCCCATAAGATGTTTTCTAGACCCTCCACAAGCCTTATTGCCCTTTGCTGGACAGCACCAAAATGTCCTTTTTAAAGTGAGGGGCCCAGAACTGGACACAGTAGTCAAGGTGTGGCCTCATCAGTGCTGAGTACAGGGGAAGGATCACTTCCCTAGTCCTACTGGCCACACTGTTCTTGATATTGCCATTGGCCAAGATGCCATTGGCCTTCTTGGCCACGTGGCACACTGCTGGTTCACACTGAGCCGGCTGTCAACCGGCATCTCCAGGTCCCTTTCTGCTGAACAGCCCTCGAGCCCTTCCTCCCCCAGCCCAGCCTGTAGCGCCGCAGGGGTTTGTAACCAGAGTGCAAGACCTGCCACTTCACCTTACTGAACCTCATGCAGTTGTCCTTAGTCCACTGATGGAGTCTGGCCAGGCCACTCTGCAGAGCCTTCCTACACTCAAGCAGATCAACACTTCCACCCAGTTTATGTCATCTGCAAATCTGCTGAGGGTGCACTCAATCCCCAGGGCCAGATCATCAGTAAAGGTTTTAAGCAGGACCATCCCCAAACCTGAGTCCTGGGGAACACTGCTAGTGACTGGCTGGCAACCGGGCCCAACTATTCAGCCATCAAAGAGTTCACCTGTCCAAGCCACAAGCAGCTAGTTTCTCTAGGAGAATGCTGTGGGAAATGGTATCAGATGCTTTACTGAAATCTAGGCAGACACTATTCACAGCCTTGCTCTCATCTACTAAGTGGGTCACTTTGTCATAGAAGGAGATCAGCTTGGTCAAGCAGGACCTTCCTTTCCTAAATCCATGCTGACTGGTCTTGACTGTTCTGGTGTCTATGTAATGGCACTCAGGATGATCTCTTCCATAACCTTGCTTGGAACCGAGGTAAGTCTGACAGGCCTGTAGTTCCCTGGATCATGCTTCCTTTTGCTGCCAATGTAGTTATAGAAACTTTTCTTATTGTTTTTAACTGCAGCAGTCAGATCAAGTTCTAGCTGGGTTTTGGCCCTTCTAATCTTCTCCCTGCATGACCTTACAATACCCTTATAGTCCTCCTGAGTTACCTGATCCTCCTTCTAGAGACAAGAGATTCTCTCTTTTTTTTTTTCCCTAAGTTCTCTGGTAAACCAGGCCGGTCTTACTCCCTGATGACTCATTTTTCTACACACAGGAACAGCCGGATCCTGAATATTTACTGATTTCTTTTTAAAGCACATCCAGCCTTCCTGGATTCCTCTGCCCTTCAGGATTGACCCTCAAGGGACTCTGCCAATCAATCTCCTAAACAGGCCGGAGTCTGCCTGCTGGAAGTCTAAGATGAAAGTTCTGCTGGTCCCATTCCTTTATTTCACCCCATATTGAAAACCATCATTTTGTGGTCACTATGCCCAAGATAGACACCAAACACAACGTCACCCACTAGTCCTTCTCTGTTCACAAACAGCAGGTCTAGCAGGGCCACTTCTCTAGTAGGCTCATTTACCAATCGTGTTAGGAAGTTGTCTTCCACACACTCCAGGAATTTCCTAGACTGCTTCCTCCCTGTTGTGTTGTACTTCCATCAGACATCTGGCAAGCTGAAGTTGCCTACGAGGACCGGCAACTGTGAAGACTCCTGACAGCTGCTTGTAGAATGCCTCATCAGCCTGTTTGTCCTGCTTGGCTGGTCCATAACAGGCTCCCACCATGACGCCTTCCCTGCTGACCTTTCCTCTGATCTTTACCCTCACTCCACCTTGTCATCTTTATTCTCATCAATTTCAATACAGTCAAAACACTCCTTAAGGTATGATGTTCCTACAGTCCTCCCATTGGGCCTGTCCATTTTCCATTTCCTGTAAACTGCTTTCTTGCATTTGAGATTTACTGGGAGCTCCCTACTCATCCACGCAAATCTCCTGCCCCCTTTGCCTGATTTCTTCATCGTGGGGATACTCTGGTCTTGAGTTTGGAGGAATATCTGTCACTGAAGTAGTTGGCATGACCTACTCCCCAGGAGGAAGGAATGGCAAAAGCATTTCCACTTTGGACCCCAACCCTGAGTCCTTCAGTTGAAAGCCTATCTCACCAAACTGGTCAGCCCACTGCCAAAGATTCTCTTGCTGTTTTCAGACAGGTAGATCCCATTGTTACGAAAACCAAAGCCTTCTCGCTGGCACCAGACACAAGGACATTGATCTGCATTATGCATCTGCTTCTGGCTGCCCTGATTCCTCTAACTAGGAGGACAAATGAGAAGATGACTTGGGCAGGGATATTTCTCACCTGCCTTGCCAGGCCTTTATGGTTTTCTTTGATCCTACCTATTTTTTTGGCTTGTGGTGTCATTTGTATCCACGTGAAAAAGTACTAGCAAGTACTAGTCTGTGCTTTTGACAGTTTGGGGTGCCCTCGTGACAATGTCATGAATCTCAGCTGCCAGGAGGCAGCAAACTTTTTGTGATTCTATCAGGCTGGCAAGTGGGCATCCCAGTGCACCTTTAACAGACAGTCACCCATGATGATCACTCAACATTTCTTTTTCAGTAACCACCATGCACTACTGGTGCAGGTTCTCCCTTTTGGCCTTGTTCATGGACATCTAAAGCCTTTAAAGCATCATATATGTTTTTGCACCACAGCAGCATAGTGAAAAAATCACATTGTTTCCCCTGATTCTCCATATTCCTTTAATCTTTTTGCTTTTGTTGGCTTGCTGGAAAAGGCTACTCCCCACAATAAGCAGGGTTACAACTTCCAAAACTTAAATTGCCCCATCCACTTATGAAGTTTTTAACCATCAGAAAATAGAGGGATTTTCTTTTTTTTTCTTAAATCAGTCACATTTAACCTATGGTTCTCTGAGGCTATTGACTTAATTTCTTACATGTTCTTAATTTCCTATCAGGTGACCTTCTCCTTCTGGAGTGAGCATCCAGACCTAATCTATCCATCATCAAACAGACATAAAGCATAGTGGTAGCAAAATAAATCATGACACTGATCTGTTTTCTTACTTCTTTGCATATTCCATGTACATAACTGCAGAGAGTGTTATGGCCTTTCCCTCATGACATTCACTCCTTGAAGGCACAATTATGACTGATATCAGCAGCTCACAAAGCTGGTCACAATGACATGGGAAAGTATGCTGACCACCCTATGCAGTGATTACCAGTAAGTTAATGGTCTGTTGGTTTAAAACACAGATGTTTTATTGCCACGATGAAGGTCCTAATTTAAATCCTGTTGATACAAAAACTGTTCTAAGATGCAAAAAAACCCAAACCATAAATGGTGGGATTAGAAAGAAACACCTAAATTTAAAGCAACTAAATTAAGTGGGGCTAAAGGAGGGTAACTAAAGGTCTGAGGTGAATGCAACAGGTAAAAGGTTTATCTCATTTGACATATGACAGTCTTGAATCTTCTTGCTCCAATATGTATCACAATCTCTCTGAAGATGGTCAATTTGATGAGTTAGAGACAAAACAGAAGAAAAGTCATTATACAGCTGGTCTTTTTTCCCTGATTTTCTCTAGACAAGAGTCAGAACCTATAAGGTCACAGAAAGACAATACTGAGGAACCAGAGAGAACAACTCAGTCTTTTGTCTGTAATGTTACATGTGGTTCTCAACTGGCTCACACTTCTGCCTGTAACATGCAAGCAGAATGACTCCCTAGTTAAATCTTTGGTGATGCCAGATGCACGAGTAGCTTTGATCTTCAGTATTTGTGTGGTCTGAAGTCTTGCATTACTCAAGGGAAGCTGGTAAGTCCTTTCGCAACTGTGCACAGAAATTTTGTTGCACATTTGAAAATCCTTTTTCAGGCCACAATCATAATTCATTCTTTTTAAAAATACATGTGGGAAAAAAGAGACTTGAGTTCTCCACTGGCAAAAGCATTGACACCATACTATTGCAAACACAGCTCAAAAATGTAACAACCTGGTAAAGTAAGAATCATTTCCAATTTTGTAATAAGTAGCAAGAAAACAGCATTACCAGAATCTAACAATGTGGAAAGGTAGCTGCACAAAACCCTTCTGCTCATCCTCCCATGTACCCAAAGCAAAAGAATTTGAAAAATATGTCCTTTGCTGCAAAACATCTATTCTGATCTAAGCTGATGTTTAATGTTATCGCAGTGTGCTAGTCAAGGACAAGATCTGTCTCAAGGACAATGAAAACAATGTCAGTTTTGCTGGACTTTGTTCCTCACATAGATAAGCTGCAAAATATTAGAAATAAACTAGACTACCATGTACCTACATCCTTATGATACTGCCCTCCCTTCTGCTGTCAAATCAGAGAGAGCAGAAGAAAGGAAAACACTCTTGAGATGATATGGCTTTTTAAGCAAAATGGTGTACTCTCTTTTTAAGTGGGACTACTTCTAACAATGTTACTCTTGGGAGAATAGATCAGCAGGCAAGTCCACTGCCAGTTGTTCAACACAAGTATTCATGTGCTGTTGTGGAGAGAACTCTAAATGGAGCAGGTTACAAATCAGAAAACTATTGGAAGCTTTGCAGTATTTGAACGTGCATAAGAGCTCTCTCTGCTGCTGTATTTCAAGAAATGGGTGATGGCACTAAAACCTTCCATTTAATTGCTAATTTCACCAGAAGACAAGTCTTATAATGCAAATACTGTGAAACAGCTAAGTATGCAAAGCATCAGAATTGATTCACCCTGAAATGAGAGGACAGAGACCTAAATTCCTGCCCTGGGTAAGCCAGATCCCTTGGATTTTATGCAAATTTACAATGGTTGTTACTTGAATGCAGTCTTACCTCCTCCTCATAACTGATTACTTCTGCTTCTGCAGTGGAACAGAAGAGAAGCACTGCAACGCCAGAGAGCAAAACACTCTTGCTGCCTGTTCCAAGCAAGGCTAGGTTTTCCCCAGACAATAATTAGGCTGATAAAGCCATTAGAATAGATCTGTAATTCTTCAAGGCAATGAGAACATTGCCATAAAAAGCTGCAGAGTCACGATTATGTGTCAGTGTAACTCAACCACCCTAGAAGATCCATCTTCACCATGGTAACAAAATGAGGTCAGTTGGAGTAACTTTGTATGGCTACATACCTTCATATATATAAACATATATATATATATATATTCTAAATTAGTTTAGAGATCCATTGGGATAATTTAGAGAACAGACACTATACTACAGGTGAACAAAATGCAGCCTCTTCTGGGACAGAAGATGTAGCAGCCATTTGGCAGTGTAACAGCTTAGGATGGGAAAACAGAGTTTATTAACCCAATAAAAGAACATCAGGAAAAAGTAAGTTCATATAACATTGGAGCTTGGCCAAGTTATTAACGGAAAAACGTTCCTCCCCACCTGGCAGAGACTTGTTAATAGCTTTGCTGCTACAGTACTTGCCATGGACTGACAGTTTCTGGGTAATGATGTAGTTTTGGCTTTCCACAATGGGTGCTGAGTCCATGCTGATTTACAACAGTGCAGCCTAGAATAAAGTCCAGTGTCCCCGGAGAAAATGCTGCAGCCTGATGAGCAAGAACCACTTGGCGTTTTCAAATCTGCTTTTATGTGTTTGACTATTTTTGCTTGCATGATATTGCTTTCATGATATTGTTAAAGGGGGTAAAACAAAATGAGCCTATCAGTGAAGAAAACAGAGCCAAGCAACCCACTACCAGCACACTCAAGCACTCCCAAACATCGGAATGCTAATCCAGATTCACCCCTCAGAAGAAGTAACTGCAGCCTGAGCTACTCTGTCTTCAGTTACTGCCAATCCATGCTCTTGTTCAACAGAGGATCTCCCCAGCCACCCAAAGTTTTGCTTCCCTTGTTTTCTCAGAATTGCCTTATTGGAAGAAGTCAGTTTCTCCCTTCCATACAAACACTAATGGATGTCCAAACACTAAGCAGGATAACCAGCTTTCCTCTGAGGAATGATCAGCACATGCCCAGTATGTATCGCTTGCATCAGGTTCAGTTCCAAAGGCTTTGGTGACTGTTTTCATTTCAGACCAGGGCCAGATAACGTAGTGTTGTCTGCCTTCTACATATCACTCTTTTTTTGGCAGTATTTTCTGAGCTAAGGACACTCAAATCGCTTTCTACCATTTTGAAGAGAAGCATACCTATCAATAGAAAACTGATGAATCTGGGCAGCAATCTTCATGCCATCTTGAAGCCACTGTGCTGAAAGGAAGAGAAGACTTGCAGTGGCTGAAGGCAAAAGAAGACATAGGATGACTCTGTAGTCCAGTGGATCAAGTCCTGCTTCTGAAATGCTCCTGCATTTTGCAGTACACATTCATCTGAAGTAAATATTCCTCTCATAAAAGGAAAGCCATTTCAAATCATTCTGGAATAGGAGCCAGAGTACATAGAACTTTACATTCACAGATGACAGCACTTTCCAAGAAATTTCAGGTTATGTCAGCACTTTCCAAAAAATATTCAGGTTATGTCAGCAAGCACGTGCACACACTTACAAATCCACACATGGGAAACACCCCCACACACTCATACAGTGAAGGCTGCATAAAAGCTATCATTAACTGACAGGTTTTGGATCCAGCATAATTCCAAAAGAGGAACTAAAGTCATATAAAGGGGATTTGAATATTTTGAATGCATATGCCTCTGTACGACTATCTTTACTATTAAAGTATAGGCAAATGATGCTTGGATTTACAAGACACACAAAACCTACTACTGCCCATGCAAAAGGAGCCACTATCATTTAAACAGATTATTCCACTATGTCATGAATAGATAAGATCTGCTCTTCAGATGCCTAGTAAGCTTTGCCACTAATTTCACTGAAAATTAGCTTGAAAATTCAATGAGAAAGAGTATCCTACTTCTTTTAAGGAGACAAGATAAGCAGAATAATAATTTTTAATGTCGTTATCAAAGAACAATTACAGAAACAATTTGAAAAGTTGAATTAACTTGACCTTAACCAATGATTTTTGCAAGATTCATGTGTTAAGAAAATTTTTGGAAAAAAAAAAGTTAATAAACAACAAATGCCCTACTGGATCAAATGATTTTGAAGAAAACAAATAAAAGGGCTACTTTAAGATATAAATAGGCAAAAATAAGTTGATTTGCTCTATTATCAAATAGCTGAGAAAGGGAGGAAGCATTCTGATTTCACCAGAGTAATAATATCTCTCAGATTTATTAAAGGGTGAATACAATCTCAGTCCTTCTCTAACTCAGTTTCCACCATCCAATTACCATTCACCACATCTTTGAACACAAAAGATTTTTGACAGCCTCAAACACTACCTTTAGAAGAAACACCTCAGGCCCCACTAGTCATGGGCAATACCATCTTATCAGCAGACCTTTTAGCTACTATATAAAGAACATTTCTATATTGCAACACCTTCAGCTTCATGAACTCTGCTTTGGGTCTTGAAAACGGCCTGTAAACATCTACTGCTATTCCATTTCATGTCTACTGAATATCAGAGAAGTGAAAGGGAAGTTAGGACAAAAAATATTTTAGCTTAATATCTTTTTCTAGAAGTTAGAAGTTAGTTCTCAGGAATTAACTAATACTTCATTCACAAGAAGAAAAAGAAAAGTCACTGGGCCTTAATTTTCATAAATGGAAAGCTTAAAAAATTCAAACCCAGAATTACATAATGTTTCTTCAGGGTGCCTGTTTCCCAAACTAATCAGTAAAATACTTTTTTATGAAAAACAGCATACACCTCCCATTGCACTCCTCAGACGCACAGTGGGTACCAGTTACACTTCTGCTTTTCCCTTCACCTTGTATCTGAAACTGAAATACTGGTCAGATCCTCACATTGTTTTCACTGTGCAGGGACAATATAACTGAAGGTGGAATTTATAGGGATTTTTGTTTGTTTGTTTCAGCACAGTTATAGAAACCTTCAGTAAGACCAAGTGCACTTACACCAGGCAAGGCTGACTACTCCACTTCAGTCATAGAGCTAAACATACACTTTTAAGTTTAACACTAATCATCTGAGTAGCAAACATTCATCTTCATGTTTAATGTCTGTGCATTTTTACCTACAGGTTTAAGTTTACAGGATCTCTGCTGCTGCTCTTATGGTGCATGACAGGGATGATGAGGTGGGGAGTGATCTGATGTGTAAAAGCATTAGAAATGCAAACAGAAATGCCTTGAGGCAGCCAAGAGCTTCTGTGTCAAGATTAGCGGCAGACCAACAGGGGCACTGTCATAGTGGGTACCTGCTATCACCTGCCTGGTCAGAAGAAAGCACATCAACACATTCAGCAAACAAACGGAACTTTAACATCACAGCCTTAGGTCCTCCAGGGGAACTTTAACCCCCCCTTAAGATCTACTACAAGAGCTGTCAGTGGGGCTCATGTAATTGGGATAATTGGGATAATTCTCAAGTGCATTGTAGCCTCCTTGAACACATAGCAGAGGAGCCAAGAAGGGAAGGTATTCAGCCAGGTCTGATACTTAAAGAAAATAGAAGACTATTGCGAAACATGAAAGTTGGAGGTTGCCTTGGCTGCAGGGACTATACAGTGGTGGAGGTCAGGGTCCTAAGAGGAAATAGGAGGGCAAAAATCAAGACCAGAGCCTCGAGACTGCATAAAAGCACATTTCCACCTCTTCAGAAATGTGCTTGGAAGAATCCCAGGACAAAATCCTGTGGAGAAGAAGGTTCCAGCAGGGCTGGTTGAGCCAGCAAGGATGATGTTTTGTAGTTCAAGAAAGGTCTGTCCTGACAAGTAAGAAATCAAGCAGAAAATCTTACAGAAGGTCTGCATGGATGAGCAAGTTGCTGCTAACAAGAGCTGAATCTGGGAAGGTATGTGAACAGCAAAAAAAAAAAAAAGGATTTTACAAGTATGTATACAGTAAAAAGAAAGCAAACAAAAATATGTGTCTGCTGCTGCATGGAGCACAGTAACTGGTGATGAATGATACAGAAATGTCAGTCTGTAGTTCAGTCTTTACTAATAAGTTTGGCCTTCAGAAATCCAAGGCCTTTGAGAACAGAGCAAAAATGTGGAAAAAACAGTAACTACCCTCTGTGGAGGAGAACTAGCTTAGCAAAAAGTTGAGCATCCTTGAAATGCGTAAGTCCATGGAGCCTGAAGAGATGCACCCAAAAGTGCTGAGGGAACTGTCAGTCATGGCAAGGCCACTCTTGACTACCTGGGAGAAAGCAAAAATCACTTCTATCTTCAAGAAGTGTTAAGCAAGAAGTGTGGGCAACTCCAGGACACTGAACCTCACCTCAGTCTCTGGGAAGGTGTTGGGAGAAAGTCTTACTGGAACACATTTTTAAATTCATGACAGACAAGAGGATTTTTGGGAGTAGTCGACATGGATTTAGAAGGGAAAAACACACTTGTCTTACCTGAAGGCTTTTACAAAGAGGTCACTATTTGGGCAGGTAACAGAAGGAGCAGCTGATGTTCTTTACCTTGCCTTTAGTGAAGCCACTGTATCCCTGCCATCACAGAAAGCTGACAAAGTACAGGTTACAAAAGTGGACAATGATATGGATTGAAAATGGACTGAGCTGCTGGGCCCAAAGGGTTTCTACCAGCAGCATGAAGTCCAGTTGGATGCACGTCGGGAGCTGTGTACCTCAAGGCTCAATAGTGGGGCCAACACAGTATAACCTTTCCATTGATGACCTGGATGATAGGTCAGAGAACACCCTCTGAAGGAAGTTTGCAAATGGCACAAAGCTGGGAGGAAAGGCTGATACACCAGATGGGTGTGCTGCTGTTCAGAGGAACTTATAGAGGCTGGAAAAACAGGCAGAGAGAAATCCCAGAGAGAAAACTCTCAACAAAGGTAAATGCACAGTCCTGCTTCTGGGGAAGAAAAACCAAGGCACTAGTACTTTCTGGTAGCTGCATGGCTGCAGAGAAGCTTTGTTGAGGAGGACCTTTGGGTTCTGGCAGATCAAGTTGACCATAGTTGATCAATATGCCCTCAGGGTGAAAAAGGCCAACAGTATCCTGAGCTGTTTTAGGAAGAACACTAGCAGCTGGTCAAAGGAGGCGATCCTTCCTACTCAGCCCTGGTGAGGCTGCCCTTGGGAGTCTTAGGTCCAGTTCTGGGCTCCTCAGTAGAACGAAGACATGGATTTAACTGAACCCATGCAGGGCCACAAAGATTATCTGCAGGATAAAGCAACAGTCAGAATAGCTTTCAAAGGTGGCTCTTTTTTTTTTTTTTTTTTTGCATGATCTCTGCAGCTGCCTGACAGAAGACTCTTTGTCAAAGCAGAAATCCAGTTTTGTTGTCCCATGCTACATGCCTCATTAAGTGGGTTTGGTGCACTACAGTGGTACTGGTGTATGTCTAAGGATCCACCTATTCGAGAAATTTTCCCAAACCTCTAGGACCGTTTTGGCTAAGCAGTGAATACAGACTGCAACTGGTGAAAAGAACTGGGCTTTTCTTTTTTTCTGTTTTGGCCTATGCACTCTGAAATACTTCCAGTGACAGAAATCAATAGTTTATTGCTCCCTGTTATTCCATATTTTAGATTCAGAAATCTCACTGGAAGTCAATGTGAGTTAGAGCCTAACTCCGTTTCCCTCATATTTATGAAACCCAACCTGATGATCCTGATACAACAAACATAGCTTTTGTAAATCACCCCTACAAAAATCTCCCATGAAGAAAAGTGTGCTCAAAAAAAAAACCAAACCACCAAACAGCATTGCCATTCATGTAGAGAATGAAAAGATTTTCAAATTTTATGTAAAGAGGACCTCTTAAGACATATTTTAAATAAAATGAAAAGAAGTTTTGTGTGCATTAACAGTTGAGGCCTTATAATAGGAGACATGCTAGGATAAGATGGGGCAGATGACAGGAGAGAATAACAAGGAAATCCTTTATTTTAGCTGAAGGCTACATTCCATGTGATGATTTTTTCATCTGGAATATACATATAATTGCTTGCTTTACTGTAAAACCTCTCAGCTCATGTGCAAGCAGTTGAATGTTTAGAAGGACATCCTCAATGTCCTGCAGGAGGCATGAGCTGTGCTGAACTAAGACTTTATCACAACCCTGGTGGCAAATATTCACATGAGTGAATAACCCCAGTTTCTTTGAGTCAAGAAGTTCTTGTTTGTTTTTTTTTTCTCCTTTTCTACTGTTGGTTTTACAGATGACAATTAAATTACTGTGTCTTCTTTTTCTTTTTTTAGTTTTTTAACACCTTTTGCCATGCCTTGGGACATTTACAAATGTTTGTGATCTCTGCAGCAAAAATATATACTGTTAGTTAACTGCTACTCAACCAGCTCAAGTTACAACACAACTTGAATACTAAATTGAGCACTGTTTTTTGCTCAAAAATTTTGGGTCTAGATGGGAAAAGAAAGGCAGTCGTGGTATGCAACTAATTTTAAAGCACATAAATTCTAAACAGATGTATTGTTTTAATGCCCAAAAGTTCACTGGCACTTTTCTAAAAGATTTGATGTCACCCAGCACGTGGTTTGGAAATGTAACTGCTGCTGAGGGCTACAGCTTCATGCTTTAGGGATTTGTCTATTAGAGGACTAAGTTCTTTCTGTTAAGGCTGACTGGAGCCAATGCTGTACAAACAACAATCACCATTATTTCACCATGCTAATTTTGACAGCATACATTTATTGTTAAACTATCATGGTTCTCAGGTCAGCTGAACACCAGCTTCTAACAAGAAAAGGTGTTTCTTTCCATTCAGATGAGTGATTTGTCTTTCAAAGGCAATCTGTTCATTGTCCTCCGTTTTCCCTTCCAACTATTAACTGTCTTTGATTATTCCCTTCTTGATAATCTGATTCCAGATGTCTCAGCATTTCTTCTGTTTCTAATGAGTCAAAGTGCCACTGATTCACACTATGAGAATGAAATACAAGTTTCCACTGCATATTTTCAAGCATATGAAAGGGTACAGCCTCCCTGGAGTTCCTCAGACATGTTACTCAATGTAAGATGGAAAGAAAAAAAAAAATCATGTGTCAGCATTGTCTGTAAAGCCTGTTTCACTCCTGTTCCACTGTGTTACTGAGATGCTCTGAGCATTTATCAGATCTCTAATCTCTGACTTTCCTGCAAGGGGGTTTTTCAGCTCAGTCATACAAAACAGTCACTGAACAGGTATCATATTCGAAGGATTCTAAGCATGACTCAGAAGATTTTCCAAACGAATCAAAACTTCTAAAGAGGGACACATGTGAAACATCACAAAAATCCATTTGCACACAGAGGAACCAATTACCAGTTGGTAAATCAACTGCTGGAGAGCCCCTTGTGTTAGTCTTGAGGGAAAACTGAACAATTTAGACCTTGGCTTTTGTAGCTTTTCTCTACTCGAAAACAGTTCTCTAAGTTTAAATGTGTAATTGCAAGAGTTGGTGTCTCATACAAACAATGCCAAACACAGAAAATTATTTGATATTTCCACAGCCTTTATGCTGCACAGTTAAGTTTTGTGGCACTGTAACTGAAGAATTTTTACTGTAAGTGTTGTTCATCTCTGTGACACAGAGCCTGTGAATGACTCTCAGGTTGCAGAGCCCTTCCCTGGGGATCCTTTTGTTAATGTGAGTACTAGCACTGGCGACAACACTCATCTGGCATCCCTCAGTACACTGCTTAGGCACAGAGAAGGTACATTAACCATCAATGCAAAAGTGAAGTTTGTTGCTTCAAGATGGCTTATGCAGTCCTGTCCATAACATTTGTGCTCCAGATCCTTCACCAGCTCCATTGCCCTTCTCTGGACACGCTCCAGCATCTCAATGTGCTTCTTGTAGTGAGGGGCCTGGAACTGAACACAGCATTTAAGGTGGGGCCTCACCATTGCCAAGTACAGGTGGAAGATCACTGCCCTGGCCCTGCTGCCCACACCATTATGATGAAAAGGCTCACACACGGCTTTTATCCACACAATGTTTTTTAACCGTGTACTTTTTACATACATATTTGACTTTCCTCCAAAAAATACCTATAAAAGACAGGAGAGCCTCATTTAAAAGCAAATAATGAGTTTTCCCTCTCCAAAGGTTTCTGATTTTGCTCTAGGTACACACTCTATGTGAACCTGGAAGGCCAAAATTCTATTTGAAAGATGGCCAAACTTAACGGCAATATTGGTGCTTCTGGCTGAAGGAAAGACATTGTCCTTGACTGTGACTTTCCAGAATTTCCCTTAGAAACACACTAAGTGGCACTCCAGCCACTCCATAGTGAAGTCAAATTGAGATTGTACTTTAAACAGGACAAAATTATTTTAACTTTATATCTGTGACTGTACTTCATTCTGATGATTGTTACCGCTCGTCTGGGGAGCTGAAGACCCCCCTGACACACATCTCTTCCCTTGTCTAGATTCTGCATAAAACATGCCCCCAAAGTACCAGCATTGTCCTCAAAAGACTGACTTTAAGGATGAAAATACTTTGTGGGACTAGGGATGACCATGAATTTTCTACCATATTTCTGAGGTTAAATAACAATTTTAATTTGGAAAAAACCAAAACAAAAAACAAAACAAAAACCAAAACAAAAAAACCCAAACTAAAACAAAACAAACAAACAAAAGTAGTCACTGAAAAAACTTATACTTGTGAGTCTTGTTTGGGTTCCAAACAATGAACCAGCAAAGTCATTATGATATGTAAATTCTACTCCTACACATATTCTGCTTTGCAGCCTATGACATAAAGTCTATTTTGTAAGGTTTCAAATAAAGAGCTGTTCTCCCTTTTCATCAGGGAAAGGAATGCACACAACTGCAGAATGCAAAGTCCTCAGTTCACACAAACCCACTTTAGCTAAAGAGAAGAGGTCACAAGCTCAGTTAGGGTAGGAGGTGTGGTTGCAGACGATGATTCTCTAAGAGACTAATTTAAGTACTGTCCCACAGCGTATGCAATCACAATGTGCTGGAGAGCTAAATTCCTCAAGAACAAGGGACATAGCACCTATTGGACAGACCACTCCAGTTCCCAAGTGGGACAGCACTTCTCGAAGATACCTGCACTTCTTTCTTCCTCCCAAAACAGTGTTAGAGTGAGCAGAGATCCTGAAACCTTTCAGTCTTTGCAACGCCTGCTGACACATCCCCCTCCCCATGAGCCATTCATGCTACCAACTGAAGTTTCCTTTTTTTTTCCCCCCCCCCAAGTTTCTGGAGCATGGAGAATGGAAGAAGAAAGCTACTGAGACCTGCTTTTCTAAGAATTAGAGAAAGTGTTTCCTAGCCCTTAACGATTACCATAATACAGAATGCATGGCATATCAGGCACCAGGCTTCTAATATACATTCTCCAGGTGAGACAGCATTCCTTCATACCAGTAGTGCCAAATTCTTCTCATGGAAAAGCAAAGAATGTGCTGAAGAATTTGCATTTACTTTCTACTGCAAATACTTTCTATTATTATCAGAGCTAGACTGAGGAATTAATGAAGGGTTAATTCAATATGTCTGAGCTGGAAGTGGAGATACACGTACTTCAAATGGCACATCTAGCAACAGGTCAAGATGATACACTAAGGAAGGCATCTGGAAAAGATAGCTTTGGGAGCAATGACCTGTCTGTCAACAACGACTGGGCTTGAGGATTGTCTAGACTACTCCTGACCTTCAGTCCCTATTCTTGTATAAGTAGAATACCTAAACTACTCAAGGATTTTAGACATCAGACAAAAACAGGGAATCAAATTGCTCCAAACTATAATCTGTCTGCAAGAAAGCAATGAAATGTTACGAAGACCAGATAGACAGCTTCTAGTAAACTGCATCACTCACCATCCAGATGGGGTCAAGGCAATTTTCATCAATCTTCTGTGATGGTACTCTTGAAGCATGCTAAGTTTGTGGGCTAGTTCATCTGCCAGCTTAGTTTACTTAGAAGCATCAGTTAGATCCTGAACCACAGGAACTGGAAAAATTGGAGAGGAGGAGGAAGGTCTGACATATAATCTAGGAGTAAAGTATCTATCTGATATTTTCCAGGCACATATATTTCAAGACACCAAACTGTCTAAGAGATAGCTGTGCTGCTGCTGTAAATTTTCTGTTACATACATATATGTATAGAACAAAGTTTAATGAATAGAGCAAAGCTACAGCCATAGGACAGTCTATGTCTTGAAGAATTTTATTTCATTGGCAAAAGTGGTTAATTCAAAGCTCTTGGCAAGCACATCCATGCTGAAGGAGCGATCAAGAAAGGGCAGCAACAGGGAAAAGATGATAAGCGTTACAAAACAAAATTGTTCTATAGCCCAAATCCAGCAGTGATGTGGCAGGTTTAAGGATTAAGCTAAAAGGCTCCTCTTTTGGAAGCAGCACCACACATATGCTCTGTGCAAAAGTTCTGAAGCTGATAGCTACCAAAATTTACTAGTCAAACATGGACCAGTCAGTGTATTTCTAGAGATACAATAACTTTTCAGCTGAAATCCTAGCTTAAACATTTTAAAAGTATGTTTTCATTTTGATAAGTCACAATTAGGCTATTTGACTACAGTAGCTTAATAACCCTTTAGATCCTCCTCTATAAAAACTCTCATAACTTAAAAGTGGTTTTGTATTTCCTTTAATGTCAGATTTCAGCTTCTTAAACTGCCTAACCAGTTATTAATCAATTGAGCTCTTGTTCCTCAGGTAGCCTGGCTGTGCTGAAATTAGAATTAAGAGTCACAGGATAATTAAGGTTGGCACAGATTTTGGGAGGCTTGCAGCCCAGCATGCTACTTTATATAGCCATCAGATCAGATTGCTCAGGGTTTTATTCTGCCTGCTCTTGAAAACCCTGAAGCATGGAGACAACACTGTGAGATCCTGGATCCAAATCTCACTGAGTTATTGATATGGATCAGAACCAACTCACTGTGAGTGTAGCGGGGGCAGGGCTTGGGGAGGAAGGACTGGGCCTAGACCTGCAGGTACATGTTGTGATGTTCTCCAAACTGTGTTATGCTGGAGGTCAGATGAGAATAATGATATAATCCCCTGTGGCCTTAAATATCTGTGTATTTTTCCCAGTGACTCTTACAACAGAAAAAAACCTCATTTCATTCGGTAGAAAATCCAAACAAGACAGAATTAGTTAAGAAAGCTGCTTGCTTTCTTAACTCCTTTTTTACGCTGTCCAAAGTTATATGATGAAAGCTGACAATGACAGTTCAAAAGAACCTGCATGTGTCCTAAGGATCTACTGCTTTCAACTCCAAAATATTTCTTCAGACTGTTTACCAAAAAGCACAGAGATGAAAAAAGTAGAGGGTGGTAAGAAAAAGTACTTTGGAGGCTATAGAATATTAAGTTGTCTATATGAGCCTGAGAAATATATGCCTTGAATTGTGAGATTACTAGGTGCCTGGAAGAGCAATTAGTATTTACTGAAGAAAAAGAGTTTACCCTAAAGCCAAATTAACCTAAAGCACACTACAAAAATGCATATTTTAGACTAATATGGATAGCTTCACCAGAGTGACCTGAGCAGAATCTGTTCTGTTCCTGCATTCCCACACACTGAGGGCTGAGACAGGTCTGTATGGGGTTACAGGCAGAACTTCTTTCCAGAGTTGTCAGTCCCTTACATGTCTTAAGTCCATTTAAAATGGACAACAGAAATTAAGAATAACAGAAATGTCTGCAATCTTCTACAGACTGTTGGGCCATTTTAGAAGGACAGTCTTTAAAGTTTTGCTATACAAAGAACAGCAAAGAATATATTTGCTACACAAAGAATCAAATACAAATTGGTATACAAAGAATCCTGATACTCAGTACCTGTATTTGTCACCTGCACACAATTCTTAACAGTTCTTCTGTTGCCATATGAGGGCTCCTTATTTCCTGCCAGCCAGTTCAGTATTAGTAGGAGAGTGGCTGTGAGAGGAGGCTCTTTACCAGAAAACGAATAGACCAGAATGACTGGACGAAGAGAGGAAATAACACCAGACAACAGGACATACAGTGATTGGGAAGAGGCCAGAGGCTATTGTGCCAGTGTAGGCACTGACTGGGTTAATACAAAATCTATAACAATTTATAACTCAACTGTACCTATGGTCATTTTTTTATACCACAGTGGAACACCATCACAACAAAAAAAGAAGATCCCACCATACCTGGCCATCCCTATTCCGAAATTATTTTCGTTGAAACGAGCTTCTCAGAGAGAACTGTTCTTAATTACAGTTCTTGAAATCTCTTTTTAGATAGTTTGCATGGGATATGTCAAATGAAAGAGGAAAAGCTTAATAGGATTAAGCAGAGAAAGGTGTGTTCAGGGTTTCTGTGATCAGCTCTTATTAATCAGTCTGAGTCTCTTCAAAACTCATTTGCCAGTGGAGAAGTCAGCCCAAATACCATCCACTAGACACACATTTTTTCCAGAACAATTATCTGCAGACTAGAAAGATTCAAATTAATCTCTTTGAGTTAGAGCCACTCAATGTTTTAAAACTGTTGCACTATTAGTAAGGACATATTTTGTTTTCTGAGTATATCAGCTTTCAGGATCTACTTCAGCTGCTTTAAGGAATGGACAATCACAATTTTCAATGACAATAGAGGTTTGCATTAGTACTATGCCTCTGAACTCTATGGTGTATCTAACCAGAGGCTGCTGCAGAACATATAGGAACAAACAGTACCCAACACAATAACAGAAGTTCTCTCTCTAATCAATTGGGAAATACAAAGCATGTAACAACACACATGCTGAGTGACTGCATTGCCTTAAATAGTGTTATAAACAGTACTCAGATAGGCAGGCAGTCCACTGACTGTTTTGAGTGCCTAACTAGGGACTTGCTGACAGAAGAGGTATCCAGAAGAACAAATTCAACGCAGCATATATGCCTCTAAATTGCAAGATCTAAGGCCTCTCAACAATTTTACCAATAGTTTCATATGAAAACCAGTGAATTGAAAAGATAATGAAAAGTGTGCAGGGGGCCACTGTGATATCTGCAACAAAGGCTCAAGAGGAGGGGAGGGGAAATACATGTACAAGCGCTGCTCTATGGAATAATGCTCCAAAGGTATCTAGAAAATCTCTCTATGGGACTTCTCCAGTCATCTCGGTCTGCAATATGAACATATCACAGTCCAACACTCCAAGAAGGCTCGAGCGGAGTTTTCCCCTTCCCTCGGGTCAGTTCAGAGTGAGAAAAAGATTTTTATGGACATCAAGCTTTCCTGTTTTGACCTGTATCAGAGTCAAGCCCCATTCTAGAGACCACAGGTCTTTACCCTTCCTAGTTTCTTCCTGTTTGATTTAATCAACAACAGTAGAAGCTGCTGGGAGGAAAAAAACCTGTAGAGTGAGAGTATTTACTGATTCCATTCTTGGGCTTACAGTAGGTAAGCCATCAGGATAAAAGTTGCTCTGGACGTATCTTACTACAAATATAATGGAAAAGCATCTAGAGCTGAAAGCCTGTGTGTTACAGATTATTTGTTTGTTCAGTAAAACCCATCAGCATGCCTGTGTGCTACCTGCTCCCCATATCTGCTGACACACCACACTGCCTGCATATGCAAACCACAAGAAAACAGAGCAATACTGAAATACTCCAAGGTGGAAACTTGGTATATCAAAAGCCTGCAGAAATACCAGTGGAAGCAAAATCACATATTTCTCTGCATCTTCAACCAACATTCAATTTCAAAAAATCATTCACTCTGATGAAACATAAACCAACAAATGCTTTAGAAATCAAACTCACTTTTCACTACACAAAATAAATGACACTGCTTCTTCTGAAATCCTCCTTCTTCTTCCTGTGTTGTCAGAGTCCAGATTAAAAAAATATAGTTACTGCATTCTTCTACCTATCAGTGTAGAACTGGTAGGAACTGGGAAACAAACCACAGCTTTGTCCAGACAAATAGCTGTCAAGCCTGAGAATAATGTATTTCAAAGGTCAGGAATTACTGATAGACACATCATCTACCAACTAGCCGCAGGCCCTCTCTGTACATAAGCTGCAAAATATTGGGCTGAACTAATCCAAACATACTATCTTCTTTTTTGGTAGCAGTCTGGGCCAAGTACTAATATACAACATCTCACATCTTACAGCAAACTCCCAGCTTTTCCACTTGAAAGAAGTAAATTAGGACCCACTAATTTAAACTGCTAAAAATCACGTAAGTACATTGACATCTCTAAGGTATCTGTCTTTTTTTTTTTTTTTTTTTTTTGTATTTTGTTATTCCATGCAGCCACAGCTAAAGATTTGGGCTTTAGTTTTGCTTCTGATCCATTGTAAATAGTATCCATTCTGGATCTGTCTAAGTGGGCAAGCAAAGTGCAAAGCCATGCAAATCTGATTAGCTTACAAGAAGGTATTAATGCAATGCTGACCACCCTCACTGATTAACGCCAGAGGCTCACCAGAGACAAATATTCGAGACTAACAAACTCCACCCTATCTAGCAGCCACAGTTAACATTTCATACGTTTCACATTATTTCTGAACCCTTCCCCCCAGCCCCCCACCCCACAATGTTTAACGACTAAGTTCCTAAAAATGAAGGTGGGAAGAGAACATGCTTAGTACACAGAATGAAAGGCAGTTTATGCTTTAGGACATCTCCCTCTCACTTACCTACTCTCGTAGGAAATATGTCCTCATTGTTGATTTGCACCTCGATCCAGTCCATGAGAAGATTCATATACTGGGGTGCTGGCAATGCTGTGGGCTTCTTGTATTTCAGGTCATCCTGCCAGCGGTACTCGTACTTAGGGCCTCCCGACATCACTGGGCAGGTCCTCTCCGTGCAGAACTCACAGATAGTTCCATAAATGAGGTTGATCCTATTGAAGAAGTCAACCACATGAACAGCCACCCAGTCATTTTGGTCTTCTCCACTGGGCAACTGCACAGCTGCTTTCAAGTCCAGGCCTGAGTAGAGAGATGCCTGAGCTCGTTTGTGAAGTTCAAACCTCTGGGTTCCAGGCTCAAACTTGCGTTTTGGACGGAAAGTCTTATCTTTATTAAAGACTTGCTTCAGTGCAATGGACATGTCTGCTAATCTTCTCTTCTGCAGTAGCTGGCAGAAAACCACGTCTGAGATTTAATGCAGGTATCTGAAAAGAGTTGCTCCCTATCACAGGTCCTCCAGGCTCTGCTTTTTTTCCCAGAGAAGCTCGTATTAATTAGAGCAATCTAGTAGCTCTTCCTCTTGAAAGCCTCCTCAAAAGACATCAAGTCCCTAAGGATATAGAAACAATACACATCAGTGGTAAGCTGGAGTCTGGTCCTGTCAGTTTGATACTGTTTTACCATAATTTTCAAGTAATTATAAGCTGAAAGTACGTAACAAGCTAGCCTTAAAAACTGGCCAAACATTAACTTGATGACAAATTAAAGGCAAAAAAAAAAAAGTGTCTCATTTTTCAAAGTATTACAGAATTAACTTTGTTCTTTTTAAATATCTACCCAAATAGAGGCTCTCAAGTTATAAAGTTGGGATTTTAATAAACATTTTATAACCTCCTGATTTTAAAACTAACCTTTTCATTTTGCTGTATTTTTACAGAGATCATATAACATACAAAATGTGTGTATAAGTTTAGTAGACAAAATACTATGTGACAATTTAGAAGGTATATCTAACTGCTTCTTAAGTGACCAATGGTGCCTCAAAAATTTGCCATAGCTGTGGTGCTCTTCTCTGTAGGGAAACAAAATCCCCAGGCAAAACTTCTCCTTATTTGTTCTCCATTTTAAATTACTGAGCTATTTGCTTTTGCAAATGTCATAGAACCTACTTAGAGTGAAAACTGCAGTATTGCACAGAAGTAACTCCTATTTCCCACAGATGCATGGAGATTGTTACTTTTCTTGATCCACCTTCAAAAACTCAGTAGTGGGACTCAGTTTTCTATTGTATTGTATAGAATTATTAGAAAGCAATTGTAAAGCTGACACTTTTTTTTTTAATAGCTCTACTCATCTTCTCTACAGGGGAATACTTGGCATTGTTGTTCTTACAAAAACAAGAATATAGACTCTGCGTTGTTCCATCTAACCTACTCTGAGAATAAAGAATGGTTTAATAGCGAACCAGGTGGAAAGATAAATTACTGCATTAGAGTTTTGTCCGCTCTTATACCTGAAAAAAGTGTACATCATCACTAAATGTAGGCAGTTAGTAGGTGACAGGGTAGATAGGCGCTGTCTCAGACTTTGTTTTAGTAATGAAGATTTTATTAATAAAGACAGATAACAAACATTTTATTCTGTGGATTATTTAAATTAAATAACACAATATTTGTTAAATTTGCACAGAAATACAAAAGTCCCACCCTATCAGCGGCTGATGAATTCTTATGAGATTTTGTATGCACCACTGTTTCATTTAAGAGAAATCATATCCATGAAAATTTTACAAGTCTGTGTGTGCCTAGCACTAATTCTTCTGAAGAGTTGCCCAAAGATTTGCTGAGGGGAGAAGAAAGGAAGAGAAAAAGGTGATTCTTTTTTCTTAATCACCACGAGAAAGCAACACCTTCCCAAGCAAGAAGAAATTTGGCATGCTATACCCTGTGCCCTCACAATAGGGTGTAAATGCCATAAAAAATCCTCTCCCAAAGAGCTGAAAGATTAGCTTTCAGCCAATTTGTCAGCAAGCAGCAGTTACAGAAAACCAGCAGTGAAGTGCTTGTTTTAACTTCTGCTAATGGTATGATGAAGGGATACTCCAACAGTGATTTTATAAACAGTCATTCTTTCTGAGCCAGCAAAATAGAAGCAGTTGGGGAATGAACTCCAGGGAGATTACTGTCATATCTGAAACACCCGTTGAGTAACGTTCAAAGACAGAGATCCTGAATTATCAAATCCAGAAATTCTGAAACCCGACAAAGGTCATGGAAAGAAGACTTTAAAGAAAACTAGCCTTGGAACAGCTAAGTGTTGGCAGGAAATGCATGTACTTTTAAACAGTCAACAGTCAACTTTGCCCTGCAGTTTGTTGTTTGTTGCTAAGATCCACAACCTCCGGTTCTCAAATACTCTGCTGCAGACAGCTGTTTACTTAAAAGCCTTTCAAAGAATAGGCGAGTACTGCTGGATAGACTGAGCTTGTGACTGACACACTTGGAGATGCCATGGAGCCATTGTCCCAGTTTGCAGTAATAAGGAGGTTAACTCCAGAGTTTTACAGCTCAGGCAACTACTTGTTTTCCCATTTTAATATACCTGATGTTCTTGTGTGGCTACTTTGACTGCCTTCCTCACCTGCAAATATTCACCAGAACATGTAAGGAGTTTTTATTTACAACAATATGCTGAGCACCAAATAAAACTCATCTTCAAAAGAGACATTTTAAAGCATAGTACTCACTGCTGTTAAACCTTTTCCAGAAAAAACAGAAAACATCACATTTTATGAACTATTTTCTACTGAATATGCAAACATAATTAATCATATTAAACACATACTGTTTCCCACTACTCTCCATACATTCAGTAAGTCTGCATAAGACTAATTACAGTAGGAAAAATACAACCAAACCATCAAGTAAATAACTCATTATCTCAAGTCTTCTGTGTACCAGGAGTTACATGTTGAAATTGTCTGTGGAAGCACACGTGCGTCCCAGTCAAATTTATCTCAAACACTCATCCAAGAGATTACTGTGTAGCCAGGTGAAACTGTTCTTTAACTCATCAAGGCAGAATCAGGACAGAGAATTTCCTATACATTTCCTTTCTGGAGAGTTTTCTGTTCAGCATTTTGCAATAAAAGCTGAGGGGTTTCCTCTGTCATCTTTCTATCTCTTTCATCTTTTTTCATCTTTCTATAACTTTACACAATACAAAAATACATTCTATCTTCGCTAAGCTTGCTTGTGGAAGTCAAAGTCACTGCTTAGCTTCTTTTAGAGATATAGCTCTCTCAAAATGAGGCTGAAGGCTCTGGAATGCCAGGGAATGGATAGATTTGCTTTCTCATGCATTTTCACGTACAGAAATGCAAAATAGGAAAGTGTATGACCTGAATTTCATAAAAATACTGCAGTGAATCAGCCCTCTGAAATATCTTTTTGCATCCTGTTTCTTGATGGTATTTGCTGTCTAATTAACCCTTCTCTTCACTCAAAATCTAACAGAAATGAATGAAGAAATAAGCAAGAATTTAGGCTTTTCTGAACAGTTACAAACAGCATCACCTTTACTTCCCTAGAATAAAGAAGGAGACAAATAAACAGGCCCACCTAATTTTCAGAGGAGATTAAACACAGAGACTTTAGTTTTGGATCCTTTAGAGGCTGATGCTAATAGGAAAGCTCTAGCCAAAGTCTGTGGGCTCTAAGAGCATCTTTACTGCTTAGGTAATAAAGTGGAGAGAGTTAATGGTAGGACGGCCACTCTTCTGCTTAGGACTGAATCACTAATCCGTGGCAGGAACTCATTCACCATTAGACTTCCGACATGCTGTACTGTTTGAATCAACAATCAATGATGAGAGGTTTGTTATTCCATCCCAAATCATATACTGTCAATTAAAACTTTGTACTGGAGGACAAACACATGAATGAGAAATGGTTCCAGTTTCATTATCTCAGTTGGTGTCTGGAGACTTACTTCAGAGTTGAAACACTGTGAATAATATTGTGGTATTGGTTAGGCTGGATCACAACTCCTTGAAATCTGTGGCACAGTAGCAGCCACCCTTATTCCACATAAAATTAAATTTGACTATTGCTAACAGATACTTTGCAGTTCACTGTCATATAACATCAGCAGATACTGCTGATATTACTGTCACAGTATCAGCAGAACTGCTCCTGAATACTTGTGTCAAAAGTGACAGAAACTGGCTTCTGATCTTTTATGGCAGGCCCTAATTACACAGTTGGGCATAAAGAATGACATTGTCACTCATGATATTTGGCTTAATGGTATACAGTGTTCTGCATGCTCTTGTGAACTAGATGCTTAATATATGACTGTCCTGATAAGGGCAGCTCAGAGAGGTTAACTCCTTCCAATCATTCAGTTTCTTTTCTTTCTTTCCAGAGCAATGTATTTCTGAAAGTTTGTGACAGCCATCAATATCTTTTCCTGATGGACTATTACATACCAAAAATAATACAATTGGCTGAATTTCTTTGGTGACAGAGACATGAATGAGAATTGTAACCACAGATTAGGAGATGCTCAGAACAGAGAATCAGACCTCACAAGCTCCATTCATGGCATCAGCACCACAGTGATCAATCCTCAGCACCTCAGCCTAAATATCAGGTATACCAATATCTTGAAATAATAAACCAGTCCTGCCATGCAGATTCCACTGAAAAAAAAATTCACAACAAACCATACACTGTGATCGCCATCATATTGGAGCCATTGATGAATTAAAAGCATACTATGTAATTTTTTGATATATTTTGTATTAGATAATGGGTAACAAGACTGCTAAATGACACACTGTTTACAGACACATACTTTTCATTACAGCAGTCTAGCAAGAAATACACAAGCTTTAGATATCTGCTGGGAAGGTAGCTGATATAATTCCTGCTTTATTAACGCAGAAAGTGAGGAAACATGACTTGTCCAGCACCAAATAAAGTGAATTGTCTATCCCTCAGGATGCTATGAAAACTCACTCTGCATCAGCTGATGTTCTTTCCAAAATCTAAGTCGCCATTCCTCATTCTTTCAGGAGTGATGCTGGTTGAGTGGCAATTTCCTTTTCTCTAAAGCTACTGGGATTACTTGAACTAATAACCACAATAACAACATAGCATCATCATATTTTCCATGAACACATTAGGCAACGTTAAGTAGAACGATTACATTTTTGTGTCCTGGTGCTTTGCTTACAACAGTTTAATTTCACTTCTTTTGACAAAGTTCATGGTTCCCTTCTATACAGAGTACAAAAAGAAGCCACTCTTTCCTTTTATGAAAACTGGTTGTACAAAACAATTAGAAGTGACTTAAAAAGAGGTAACTTCTATGATGAAGTTGTTTGACAGCAGCAGAATCAAGTATAATTACTCAAATCTTAGATGATAAGTGCAGGTTTTTAATGCAATTTAAGCACATTTTTTAAAACAGAAAATAACTGTGTTTTAACAGAGAAGTGACCTCTCAACCAGTATCATTCCAGTACCTTCTACAAGTATTAAATCCATCTGAAGTTCTGTAAAAGTACACTGATCACCATGATAATACTGAAAGTACCCTGGCACTTCTTCACTAGAAGTTTTATACTGTTACAGCATTCAAGTCAGTCTAGTGAAGAACATGGACTTACTGTAGCATACAGTTTAAGGTGAACTGAAATAGGTATCTCTCAGAACTATAGTAAAGAAGCTGCAAAAAATACATGACTTAGAGTACACTGTAGTTCAGCCTCTGCTCCCCTGTCATCCAGGAATTTAACGTCTTGATTCTTATAGACTGATAGCTGACAGTCACGTAGGGGTACAGATGATCACATTTTTTCCCTGAAAACTCAGTCCAACTTTCTCTTCTCCCCTTTCATGTTCCCACCTTCTTGTGATTTCCCCTATGATACCTAGCCCAGGTACCTATATATCCCCTTGCAGGGAGCTGTATGAGATTCAGACGTAAACCACAATAATTAAACAAATCATCATTTTTTTATCCCAATCAACTTCTTTGATTCCATGTCTGGCCACACAGATCAGGGAAAAGAACAACACAAGGAAAGGTCTGTGTGGAAGGCAGAGGATGAGACAGATGGAATAAAACACCATGGGAGTGGTTATTCAGCCATGGCCACTTAAGTAAATCACAGTGTTTGCCATGATAATTTCAGACCTCCCAAATCTTTAAAGCAGATGGGAAACTCCCTTTAGCTCAAGCAACTACAGAAGCTGAAGTCTGACAGAGTGACAGGTCACAGTGAAGCACGGGGTTGTGACAGTCCCTTTCAATCCTGTTTTTTTATTACTCACCCAGGTTTTTCCAGTTCTCTCCCTGGTTTACAGGTTTTTACAACTCTGAGCTGTGGCTAGCACACGTGCAAGCACAGTCACTAAACCACATTCTCTGTAAGCACACAAACAGCCTCTGCCTTCAATTATCAAGCCCTGCTTGAGAGATGAGACCTGCTACATCCTTCCACCACCACCAAAAGCAATGTGGTGACTTGCATGTGCCTTGTCTCCTCAGATGCTGTTACAGTCATAGCTCTTGTATACATGCAGTTAACCATACTGGTGGATTGGGTGGGTCAGCTTAATGCAGCATGAGTAGCAATAGAACCACCTCAGTAACCCTGCCATTGCCCAGATCTCTCAGTCTCTATGGATTGAGACCTCACCACAACAGTGGATGGTTGATAGGCCTTTGCAGTATGAACATTGCAGCATTTGCTGCAACAGAGAACAGTTATCCTTCATTCCTTTAAAAACAGTGGTTACTTTTAAACTGTGGTTACTTTTCAAAAATCTCTTTGTTCTGTGCAGCTTGATTCCTAAATGTACATCCTGGCTTTTAAAAGCACTGGTACAACTGAGTAGAGACCGAGAGCATTAAAATAAGATTTCTTGCTCACTCCTACACTATCAAACCTACACCCTCATTCACACAATTCCCTTACAAAAGCCTAAAACTAAATTCACTCACATCTGTAGAAAAAATGGCAGTCAGTTCATGTGAACAGTAAGGAATAGCAAAATATACACACACAAAAATGTGTTCTTAGACCTCAGGGCCTTCTGCAGAAGACAATAAAACTGGCTTATCTGCTAGAAACCAGTAGTTTATGCCCTAGAACTTCAAGAGTCCTATTCTGCATGCAGTGGCCAAACTCAGTTTTATTTTTGGTCTAAATCTTTGCTTTAGGAAACCACACATGTCTTCTGCTTTAAGAGAAGAAGTTTAAATAATATGTTCCATCTCAGTGACATTTCAGATAAAAGCACTCATTTTCTTGTCCAATGAAAGCATGCAAAAAACCAGAGATACAGTGTCAGAGTCAAGTTACAAACACTATGCTGGCAGAAACAAATAACTAACACTCTATGATGAAAACAGAACTTCCTGCAAGCATAGACATGGAAAACATGATGCAAAAAGGTCAGCTGGCACCCATTCAGACCCCTTAAGTCTTAGTCTGGCTTCTGCCACCAAAGCTCAAGTTAATGTGGCAGAAGGGACAGCAGAGAGAGAGGCTGGTGACACAGCACCTCAGCAACTGTCCCAAGAAGTTCACGGTATCAGAGGTGTTTTCCAAAGCACAGATCTGCAAGGAAGCTATGACAGCTTTGGTGTGCTGCACCCTTTCCGGCAAACTGATAACTCATAACATGCGCATGATGATTTTCAGATGCAAAGAATTACCCTTAGCTCCCTGTTTCTGAGAAACAAAATTTGCCTAAAATCATGTGGGAATCAGTGCAGCTCCTCAAATTGACTGCGAGTAACTCAGAAGTGATAATTTAATTGTGAGTATCTTCCAATTATCTATACCATAAATCAAAAACCTTGTCCTGAAACAGAGCTCCAGCAGATATAGCACCCAATCTACTAACCTTAAAACACAGCTCTGCGTGAGTATCAGAAAAGCTAAGTGAATGAAATAACAGAAGAAATCTGTTTCCCATGGTTTGGATCAAACCACTCAATATAGCAGGTAGGAAGAATGGCAGCAACTACAGTTGATTATTGACATTTTCAAACAAACCAAGGAAACAAAGTCAAGGTATTTGTACACATCTTCTGAAGAATGCAAAATATTTCACAGATCTGAGAGATGATGGTTTTGTAGCTCAAGAGCCTGGTTGTAGCCCACAACTTGGCAAGTGATACGATGCTTCAGCAGCATGCAATGACATGGCATAGCCTCTGCAAGTGATGGTGGGGTCATACGTATCTAGTTGTGGGATCTGTGCTTGCAAAACTCAAAGAAATAAATCATTCACAGTGTTGATTTGTATGTTCGTCTTAACTCACAGGTCTAAATTGACTTGATGTCTGAAGAGATTTTTCTGTGGAGAACAATTCTGATCACCACCCTGCAACTTCAGCATGTTCAACCTTACCACTTGGCCAAGAAGACCCACTCCTACACACAGGGGGAAAACCACAGAATCTGCCAAATAGAATACCTGGGACAGGACAATCATCCACTCTCCAGAGCTCTAAATCAGCAGTCTTGCAGGACCCACTTGGAGTAAAGAAACTGGGTTTTTTTGCCAACTGTGACACCTGAAATATGAAAGCAAGTAAAGGAAGTCAGAAACATGATATATCAAACAATTAATATTGGAAAGGGCACTTGAGAGTAGTAACTACCTCCTCCTAGGACTGCCAGCCTCCTCTGCAATTCGCTATACAACTGTTGCTGTAAGGATTGTTCACCTGGAGAGAGTTTAGGACAAAAAAAAAATGTGCTGCACTTTAATGCAGTTTAGCAGACAGTAACTGGCCAGAACCATATTGACTGGATAGCTCTGCACAGACCATAAAGTACCAGCACTAGAGGATGAATGCAGCAGCAGTATGTTCTAGGGGAAAACTGTGGAACTGCCTTCTTCCCTCTGTACACTGAAAAGTAACCAGTTTATGACTCTGCTTTTCTAATGTACTAAACTACTTTCAAAGCCTTCTCTGCATACTGCTTGACCTGTATTGTACTTCAGAAAGCATTTAACACAGAAAATAAAACTAATCACAAACTTATCTGGAAGGAGGGTTTGGGTGTGTTTTTTCTTTAAAAATTGTCCCTCTAGTAAGCACTTTATAGGCAGAAGTACAGTGTTTGATTACTCTTTACAGTTTGTGGTCAGAGCAACTCTCATACAGCACTAACTATGCTTGTAACTATGCACACAAAAGATTTACTATGACAGAAATATAGGGCCAAGCACTTAAAAGGTAGGAAAAGATGAAAACTTCCTTCAGTGCAAGTTAAGAATCTCACTTCTCAAATCAGGTTGCCCACAGCTGTGGCTAATAAACACCCAAGACTACAGGAAAAAAAAAAAAAGGAACAAAAATTATTATCCATACAACATACATAAGTAACCAGCAGGGAGGGTTAAGATGGGTTCTCTCCCCTACAACCACAGTAAGCAGTTTACTCTGAAGCAAAATGAATGAGCACTTCTTGTACTTGTGCAGCCACAGCTGCCAGCACACAGGGAAAGCACAGCTGACCATCTCTTGAAGGTCCATTTGAAGGACTCTGCTTTGCACTACAGGGTTCCCACAGCCTGGCACTGCTCAGTTTAGCTTTAATCAAGAGCCAATTGCTGATTTTTATCAAAAATCGACTGTAGCTGGCACAGTTTGAATGTGGGAGTTGTCAGGCGGCTAAGCTTCCTCCTACATAACTAGTTTATGCAGTATGTTTTCCACACCACATCCCTACCAATTTCTGACTAAGAAGAAAGAAAACTTAATAGCTTATTCTTTCTACTCTTACATTTTCTGTGTGTGTCACATGCTGTGACTCAAAAGGAAGGTCTTCATCTATCTCAGGCCCCAAACAGAGCAACACCATTGAAAACTTTTATTTGGTGGAATAATTAAAATGTTAGGAGGGGGGTTCTGTGATGATGTTTCCTCATGAATCCTTGAAACCTTAAGGTCATTTCACAGGCCATGGCTTCACAGAATAATTTTAGTGGGAACTGCTAAAAGGCAGTCTCAAATCTTGACACTTTTTAACTAAGTGTAGATGCTGGGGAGCATACCTTGCAGGACAGACTGTCTTATCAAAGACACGTACAAAGCAACATCTGGTTACAATGATTGCAGCAGTGGAGGGATTCACAGAACCGCCAGTATACCACTAAACACATACATATCACCTGTATACCAGAAAGATTCCTATTTCCTCAAAGTAATATTGCACAAGACTCACGTACTTACATGACACTTAAGACATCAGAAGCAGAGGTTGGTTCAGAGTAATTATAGCAAACAAAAAAAAAACACATCAAAAAAAACCACCACCAAACCCAACAACAACAAACCACAAAGCAATGAAAAAAACACCAGAAACCCCAGAAACCCCAATAACCACGAAAAAACCAGCAGAAGACTCACCCCCAAGAAAGAAGGAAACAAAAAAAAAGCAAAAACAACAAAAAAAACAAAACCCCAAAAACAACAAAAAAGAAAACAACAACAACAACAAAAAAGAAAGAAAGAAACACAAAACCAGATCACTGAAGAGAGAAAACAGGCAAGTAGGAAAGCCAGCAAAATAGTGGAGAAATCGTTGGGGTAAACAGCTCTGTACTATCTGCACTACCTGCACTTAATCTGAGTCTTCTATCTTATGCTTTAATAGGTCACCCCCCAGTTTGAGAATCTGAATATTTGGCACTTTACTATGCATTAATATTCTGCTATTGTAACACTATCTTAAAAGAAAACCCAAGAAGGTTTTAAGATACAATCTTTGCAGATAATTTGGAGAACCTTACCCAAATCATAATTCATACATTCAATTAAATTGTATTTAACTGTAGAAAAACAAAAACAAAAAATATCCTCCCAAAACATCTGTTATTGCTTTTTCTTAGAAGATGAGGTTAGAGCACCTGAGGTTTATACCCTACCACAGCCTTCCCCTTGCTTCTGTACAGTCTTCCAAAAGCACTTGGATCAGCACCAGGCTTTTCACCCATTCATCCAGACCATGGCCTAGATGCCATACCAGGTCTCACATCATAACAGAAACAAGAGTATATGTTATATTGTTGAATGTCTCCATGCCTAGGTTCTGTACCTCTTCCCCTCTCCTACTTCCTGCCAGAAACACACAAAAAATAATGATGCTGAGATATTTTTTCACTACATATTTAGCAGTTCTATTACATAGTTTTATTATATTTATTCTAACATTTTATTTTATCCATTAGAATTTGATAGAATTTTTTAACAATATTAAGAATGGTGATTAAACTCACACAAAATTTTAGCACTTGTAATTTATTCCTAACTTGGCAGTAAGCCAAAACAGCTTTAGACCTACTGCCTTTAGGATGCTTTCATTGTTTCGATTGCTTCATATATAAGTGGTTAGGAAATTGCATTGCTACCTTGCAATTCTTTTTCCTATTTCAGTTACATCTTTTGCCACTCAGTGCATTCCATACATTTATAATTTTGATCCAGTCCCAAATTATTTAAGTATACCCAGCTGTTTCACACACTGTACCTGCTATCAGAGAGGTAGATGCCATCAGAATATTCAAGGCAGCAATCATAACAGAATCCAAGAGTACTCCCAAATAATACATCTGTTCTCTGAAAAGAACACCACCCAGGTGACAGACTGAGAAGACTGGATCCCTATCCTAACACAGCAGGGACTGAAGTCCAAACTTGCTTTAGAAAAATTAATGAGAACCCAAGACAGCAAACCAAACATCCAAGTTTCTAAGCAAGCAGTTTTTTGAGGGAGCTACTAACTTAGAAGTACAGTACTCTGATTCCTGCAAGACTTGAAACTTCAACTAGAAGTCTTCTCCTTCTTTAGGAGTCACCAGTAATATCTAGGGAGTACCAAGGTGAAAACCATTGGAGATGTATCTGCAGATGTCATGATTACAGTCAATGGGATGGTAATTAATAGTTTCTCCCTTCATGTGCTACAGACTCGCATCTCAGTGATGCTGTAAGATCAGACAAAGATTCCATAACTCTTCCCTCTTCTGTTCTTTCTCTATGAGTAATTTATATCCCTTCTATTCCTGTCTTCCTTTCAAAATACCCTCTTCATTTGCCTTGCCCTTTTTTTTCCTTTCTCCTCTTCTTCACTCATCCAGAAACTGCATCAGGCTTCGGTTTAACTGTCAGCTAAGCACCGGTTCAGAAGGCTGACAGCAAAGGCTGCTGGTTACATCCCATTTTGTCTCTATTGATTCTCATAGCTTCAACTATGGAAAACAATCAGGCAAACATACAAAGATAGTGTAAACCACCTGCATTTGCTGTCCTTTATATCACTATGTTCAGACGGGTGCAGTTATTAAATTATTGCATGTGTGTGGGAGTACATGCAATTAGAGGATTATTTTCCTTGTGGACTTCCTGTTTTAAGAACAGGACAACATATTACAAGTTATAAAGCCTGTAAGACCAGAACCTATCACACAATTCTTTAGCTGCTTACTCTAAAATAAAAGGACATTAGCTCCATTTAGGCCAGAGCCAGACTGATGTGGCACACAAGAGAATTTAAGATAAACCCCACTACTTACTCTGTGATTCATTATTTAATACACCTTCTTAAATTGGCATGAAAAGTGTGATAAGTGATATATAAATTTATATAAGTGATATATAAATTTAGAGAACATGGTCACTTTAAAGGAACATGATAAAATATAGGAGAAGCTTCAAATTCTGAATACAGCAGTTATAATTACAATGGAATAATCTACTACTGCCAGAAAATCAGGATTTTCCGAATTCTGCTAAGCATCATCATTTTTCTGTTTCTTTTAGGTCCAGCTTCTTTGTTGTAAAATGAATATGGACACTGGCACTATATTTTCTGCTAAAAGAAAAAAACAAAAGTCAAATCAACAGACAAAACTTGTAATGCCCTAAATATGCAAAACCAAAGACCTAACTTGCAATGCAAGCACACATTCAGATTCAAATATATCTATTCAATCACTGTATCGAACAGAACCAGTTAAATTAAGCTTGCAGCAGTAAAGGGGTCATGTCGATACATTTCAACAAACAGATGACTTTCAGAAATCCATCCAGATTTCTGAATGGGTTAACTGAGATTTACTTTATTATAAAAATACTGTTAAATCTTATGAATACAATTAAACCGTAAAGGTTCTTCCAAAATGGTGTAGGCCCCATGCAAACTGCACTATTCCAGTGTAATTTCATGAAGCACATTGCTTCTACAGAGAGGTATGTAGATGCAGCATGTAGCTGTTCTGGCCTACAGAGATACAACAGGTTCCCTTCACATCTTGCAGATTTCATTCAAAGCTTGTCTCTTTGATGTAATCACCAATTTTTCAGGAGACACACCCATGGAGGCAGAATATAACCCTTAACTTCTAATACACAGGTACCCATTCAAAACCCCTTGAGCCTAATGACCTAATACCCTGAAAAACTCCACAGAACAGATGTTACCTATGGCAGGTTGGAGACATGAAACTTAACTGTTGACAGCAGTCTTTCAATATACTGACTCATATTTCACCTCTGTGGCAGAGATATTCTATCTAGGCTGTGAAACTGCATACTCCACACCTGAAATGTGCCTTGCATAAAAGAGATTTCAACATACGAATGCTGAGGAGTAAGGGGTAACCTTATATGCTCGCTTCTGCCTTTATCATTAGGACTGTTAGATTAATTGCATGATTTATTCCACTATCAGGCAGATGTTACAGAACAGTTTCACTGAAAAAATACAGGAAACATAATGTCAAACTTTATGCTTCTTGTCTGCTTAAGACTTCATGTTTTGGTTTTTAAGACATTATCAGATGAATTAGGCTAGAGTGCAGATGGTGTGCTGCTGTACTACTGTTCACAGGAGCATTAAAAGACGAGACTTTCCTGGAACAGATTCCAAAGTGCAGGCAGCAACCCAAAGAAGTGAACTGGTTCAACTAGACTTCTTTTTTTTGTGTGAATGTATAATGAAATCACAGAGGAAAGGGGACATCTATGAGGAATACAAGGAATCAGCTCACTGATCCAGGTCTCAGTATCCCGGAAACCTAAACCAACCCCTACTGTTATTCTACTGTCTACTTTGAGTTGAAACACTAGCATAAACACAGAAATGATCTTCAGGAATAAACTTGGAACATAAAGAAAAATTGTCATTTTAGCTGCAGTTGCCCTAAGCAGAGAGTAAGAACTGAAGCATGCTTTCTTTTCACAAGATGGAGGTAAAAAGAAGCACAGAATAGCATGAAACTGTCCCAAGAAGACAAATTTACCACCAATTTAACACCTTCTTAAAGTAATGCAATGTCTTTTTGTAGGTAAACATGTTCTCACTTAGAATTTCAAGTTAATTTTCTATGTCAGTTTTTGCAAACTGAGTATCGATCTTCTCCACTACCATACCTATACATATTTTCCCATGTTTACAGACCTGAAAAAAGTATCTGCTAGCAGCATCATACCTTAGTTCCAGAGGAAAACTGTGCCAATGACTCTGTGGAACATAAATAGTAACACTCCCTTTTACCTATTTTTGTTGAAGGGAAAAAACTCTTTATCTGTCAACCATGAGATGCAATGGGATGTGAAGGACCTCCAAACAATGAAGCTTTAAGAAACGGTTCCTAAAGACGATTTAATATTTCAGAATTGGTTGCAATTGGCGCCTTTCTATAATGTACTAAACCAGCCCACTAATGGTAATTCTGTCTTCTTTCCACCTAACGTAAGAGATAAGAGAGCAGTCTGCAGGGTAAACAAAGATTTGGCTTTCCAACATGAAAAGTCATGTCAAAAATATATTTTTAATGGACCTGATTTTTTGTGGGCTTCCCATCAGGTGTTTTTGAAAACAAATCTTGGAATTTAAGAGTCTAAGACACATTTGAAAAAAATCTTTCTCATCTGATGAAATATACTGGATCATTGTACATCCCTTCCTTTTGTTTGACTAATAAAACAAGTCCGACCTGTCTAAAGAGAAGATTAGCTTTGATTATTAAAAGCAGTACAGTTTGTGCTGAATTTAATATGAATGCCTGATAGTATTACTGCAGTAATATAAAAACAATAATTAGGACATAATTAAATCCCACAATTTACAAGTGACAGGGCAATAGGAACAACACAACAATGTACTGTTCATCAGCTTAATTTACTGCATTACGGAGCACAAGCCCATGCTAAGAACAGCTAATGGCTCTGCCTTAGAAATATAATGATTACAATAGAAACTCAGCAACTCCACTTTTCTGGACAATATGTCAAATTGGCATAACAAACAATCACACACACTAAACCAAAATACTACATGAACAAAGTTCCTAGCAATAGACTCCAGAAACTCTCAGTTATCTACCAGTAACTTAATTCAGTAGGAAGCCATTCATGAAGAACAGAAAACAGGACAACTATGCTTTTGGATGACATGGTCAAAAATGGACCAAATTCAGAAACAGCAGAGGACTGAACAAATTTTGACTGTATGACTTACAGGGACAACATATCACCTGCCAATGAGACAATTCCATACTGAGCACAGCCTTATCACCTAAACCAACTGACCTGGCCAGCACTGATGCTTCATCACGGCACAATAAGGACAAAAAAGTATTGACTTTGTAGTTACAAGCCCAGCCCAGAAATGTCACTGCACTACACTCCTCATAGTATGAAAGCCAGAGAGGCCTTCTGGCCCCTTGGAACACTGTTCTAGCATTATGTTCAGGATATCAGTGCTCCCATAATGCAGAACACTGGTGGCCCTGACACAGATAAATAATACAGTAGTCAGCAGGAAAAAGTGCAGCTGCCACTGCCGTGAGTGAGAATACAGCAAAAGCTAAAGCTTTTAGTTAAGCTGTGTGGGTATTGGTCTCTTCTCCCAGGCAACCAGCAGTAGAACGAGGACACACTTTGAAGTTGCACCAGGGGAGGTTTAGGTTACACATTAGGGAGAAGTTCTTTACAGAGAGAATGACTGGGCATTGGAACGGGCTGCCCTGGGAGGTGATGGAGTCACTGTCCCTGGAGGTGTTTAAGAAGAGACTGGATGTGGCACTTAGTGCCATGGTTCAATAGACAAGGTGGTGTTAGGTCAAAGGTTGGACTCGATGATCACAGAGCTCTTTTCCAATCTAGCTGATTTTGTGATTCTGTGATTCTCTGCGGTTATTTTCATAGCAAAATACGTAAGTCTGGGGCATTTATTTCTTCTTGGATGAGGCACTGGGTAGTGGTAAAATACAGAGGGATTACAGTTAGAACCAAGACAACTGACAGCTTGAAATGATCTTACATAGCCTCCCCTTGTGCCCTTACGAATTCAGGCTCCTACCAGGCACCTTATTTTATTTTTGTTGTATTGAATAGGTTGCCATAAGGCATTGGGCATTATATTAATAGGGTCTAACCAGTTGAATTCAGACTCTCAAGGCTAAATCCTTTACCTAATAAATCACATTTACTCCCTATTACCGTGTGAAGCTTTCTATTGCAGTGTAAATTAACTTCTTGTATCTACTTCCCTTTCTCTTAGGAGACCTAAAGCTACGACCATCTTTTAATCCTAACCAGTTCCTAGATAAGGAAGGTAGGACAGATTTTGGAAAACAAAACTGCATTGCTGATGCACAGCACTCTCTCCAGTCTGTTATTTATTTAGTAAGTTCTGCTTTGTTAACATGTTAGTTTACAATATGATACAGAACATAGCACTTGGAAAAGAGGATATCAGTTACTGAGATTATCACAGCAGACTGATCCTTTTTTGTGTCATGTAGGTTCTGCAGCCTGTTTCAATGGGAAAGCCTTGAGAATTTTGGAGACTGGCTCTGCAGCAAACCTATCTGTTTGAGGAGGAGAGCTGGGTTACACAGGCATCTCCCAGCTCCTGCTCCAGTTGTACTGCTAACAAACGGATCATTATAATTTGTAATTACGCCTAAAAAAAGGGGCCTGGGACTTTCATTTGGGTGCTTGCATTTTGTAAGGCAGCACACACCAGAACTCAAGATTTTTCTAAAGCAAAAAGCAGAAGGACAGTTCTGTATCCTCCACACTCCTCAAAAAAGAGGGAGAAAAGCTGCCTGGATAGGTTGTCAGGAAGGAATGGAAAGTCACTTCACTTGCAAAGGATTTTGCAAGTAAAAAATTTTTTTACTTGCTCCTCTGCTCTCAGAACACTAAATCACGTACCTGCTGTGCACTACAGACATCAGCCAGGAGTCAGACTTTAACAATCCTTGTGGGTCCCTTCCAACTCAGGATACTCTGATTCCACTTTTTGCAGCTCATCCTATTTTTTCTTCTGTCAGCAGACAAGATGCTTCAGCAGAAGGCTTTTCAGCCTTTTGTTCACTTTTGTTGCAAGATGAGCTCTCTTAAAAGTAGTGTTGAATTAAGATCTTGTTCAGGGATTAAAGCGGAACGCCATCAATATCTTACAAATCATATGTTACATTTTAGGATTCTCTCATCCCCTACAAGCCCAATGGAAGCACTCTGTCCCTGCAATCTGTCACATTTGGTGACACTGCAGGAATCAGTACATCACTAACACAACGCACCAGAAAAATCTAGGAGGTAAGAAATTACACCTGCAAGTATAATGAGCTGTACAATCCAAGAGGGATTTTCCTTCTTTATAATTCTATAAAGGTCATTAATGTCATTAAGTTGTGTTTGGTGTTTTTATCAGTACAATAAACCAAAAACAAATCAGATTATGGAAGCTACTTTATTGTAATCGTGAAAGATGAGGTTTTCAAATGACTGCTCTCTTTGTTGTAAGATATAACCACAAAAACCTTATCGAAACCAATCACCCTGTCTCTTGTGTAAAAAATATTTCTCCTCAAGTGCTGTGGGAACAGCAAATGAAAGCAAGAAATATGAGAGCAAGTCATTTGTCCAAGGTCACACCCCAGGCCAATAGTAGATCAAGGAAGAAAACTACGGCTGCCTCATTTGGAGTTGCCATCTGCTCATAAATCTAGACTCCAAACACATTCTATACGCAGACTTTGGCACCTTTGTTTAACTCAGCTTGAACCTGCTCAACAAAACAACATATGTCCCAATTTCCACTGAATAATGGTGCTCCTTTGGATCTAGATTCACACTGGAAATTAAATGTCCGGACATTAGGATGCCACAAAAATGGATAGCACAAACTTGATGTCTTCTAATCTCTCACAAAGTTTTTTTCTCTGGCCTGCTAAGAAACTGCACTGTTCTTAGAGTCTCAATGTCATTAAACTAGAATAGGCATGCCATAATTAGCACACACAACCTACAAGCACAGCAGAAAACAGAAGAAGTAAAAGATGCCAGCTCAAGTTATTGGAAAGCATATAAACATGACTCATTAGATTTTTTGGGATAGATGAAAAAGCATGAATTTAATTTACTTTATGAGTTCATCTTTACCTCTTGCAAGTACTCTAGTCCTTCATCTAACTGCACAACAGTTACCTTTTCTTCACTGTCTTGTTTCTTAGCTATGGAAACTCCATCACTTTCCAAAGGAGGAGCAATATTTCAGACTGAAGAGATTTCTAAGGCATTGCCTAAGAGAATTGTCTGAAAACAGTGAGTTCTGAGAAGGAAAAAGAAAAATGGTATCAAGGGGCAAATTCAGTTAATGAGAGAAAATGCAAAACCTCCTGAGATTCCAAGAGCCAGCCCCTTTTCAACACAGCACATCTGTCCATCAGTGGGTGATTAACAGGGAAGTTACTGATCCACCTTGGGACATCTAGAGTAAAGTTCTCTGAATGTTTGAACATATTCAGGTGATTCCTGTACACCCTGTGTGTAGGTTTGGCCTCTACCACAGTGAATGTTTTTCTGGAAGTAAGTCCTTTGGAACAGGGAAATAAAATGCATCCTCAATCTAAATTACAACTATCCTGTTGAAGGCATAAATCAGGCATCCATTTACCATTAACACTGCTGGTGCTGACAACAACAACAAATCAAGGAAAAAATAATTTAATCCAGGAAATTACTTTGTTCAAGACCCTGTTATAAATATCACGCATTATATTTATAAAAATATTATCTATAAGTGTATATACAGGGCACATAAATGTACCCTATAAATGTACATATTACTTATAATGATATTCCTTAAAATAAACTCCTTAGAAACAGCTTACCATTTATCTTCTTTGCTCAAGATCCAGAGGTGTATGCATCTCTTCCCAAATCTCTTTACAGAGATGCAAAGAATTAATCCTTCAGGCCAAAATCTGTCCAGAAAAAAAAAAAAAAAAAGTATAGCAGTGCTAAGCACTGAGTGTTGGGAGTTTCCCTTCCTTATTACCCCATGTTGGAGTTTGAATAGGTGTGTCACATAATTATTAATTGCTCAGTAGACAGCAACAGTTGTCAACACCCTCCCAGCAGAGCACTTTGAATTAAGTTGCTGTATAAGACACAGGAGAAAAAAAAAACAAACAAAACAACACAAAAACCCACAAACAAAACAAACCAGAAATCACACACCAAGTTAACAAATCATCTCTTTGATCCTCAATCATGCCTTTGTGGATGAAGACCTCTAAAAAGCAAAGTAGCCCACAACAAGAAGACAACAGGGTAGAAAAAACTGTCATGCCAGACCAGCAGTTTCCCTTTGCTTCTCAAGATACTCTTTAAATGTAAGAAAATGGGAAATAAGAAGAGAAACTTTACTCTTTTAGCACCACAAAAATTTGATGCAGGTTACCTGGAAGTTACTTCTCATCACCTTGTCAAGACTTTGTTGACAGATAATGAGTTGTTAATACCAGAATTGAGCAAGTATTTGTTTTCCTATGATGTTGACTGTGAAGGACCTGGATGACAAGTCAAGGATTTTTTTACCAGCTGCTGGTAATCAAAACTGACACATCTGCCAAAACAGTGGTGTACTTCATAGGTTCACCTTGTAACACCTTGTGGTTTAGAACCTGCAAGAGAAATTTCAGTTGCTTCACCCTTCAATATAGAGGTGTTGCACAGCAGATAAATCCTGCTGCATGAACAGCAGCTCCAGGCTGTACTAATTATAACGAAGTTTTAACCTCATCAGTATGTTGTTACATAGTAGGTAAGACCCTAGGAGAAGACACAAGTAGGCCAGCTGACCCAAACCGACTAAGGGGATATTCCACACCGTATGACGTCAGCTCAGATACAAACGCCAAGGCAAGGAGGAGGAAGGGGGGCGTTCATTTTGTCTCCAATGGCTGCTTGCTGAGGAACCGTCATGTGTGCTGAAGTCCTGCTTCTCAGGAGCGGCTGGACATCGCTGCTGATGGGAATTAGAGAACATACCCTGCTATATTTTGCTTCACTTTCACATGCGTAAGCTTTCACTTTAAATAAACTGCCTTATCCTAACCCAGGAGCTGTTTTCTCCCCTGTCCAGCAAGGAAGAGGAGAGATAGAGAGACTGGGTGGGCACCTGGCATCCAGCCAAGGTCAACCTACCACATAGGCAAACTTGCTGAGGCTGCACCTGATCCCGCTGTGTTTCTCCCACTGACAAAGATATTGAAGTGTGATGGTCCCAATACTGACCCCTCAGGGGTCACCACTGCTTTCCACTTGGCCATTGAGCTGTTGATCACAATTCTTTGAGAAAAACTCATTCAGACAAATTTTTTATCCAACGAGTGGTCCATCCATCAAATCACAGGATATTCTGAGTTAGAAGGGACCCACAAAGATCTTCCAGTCCAACTCTTAAGTGAATGGCCCACAGGGATTGAACCTGCAACCTTGGTGTTATTAGCACCATGCTATAACTAACTGAGCTAAAGTTATGTTAATAATGTTAATGTGGAATAACATACAGTGGAATAATATTAATGCACATTTGTAGTCTCTAATACTCATACAGGCTAATATACAACACAGACTGATTTGTATCTAGCATCAACCCTGTAAGAAAGAGGTCTGCAGCACACATACAGTGGTCAGAAGTCTCAGGCTAAATTGATAAGTTTTTTTAGCTTTTCGTCAGTTTGGTTTGAAATGGTTTTGATTTTCTCTACATTCTGTAACCATTCTCACATCCAGGTACCAGAAATGAGGACCTGAGACACTTTGCCACACTAATGCTTCCCTCTGTGGATGTCACAATGAGACAAGATCACGTGGCTGCTTCAGGTTGTCTTCTACACAGCACAGGCTCCTGAACTCAGAATACTTGTTTCCAGCCTCTTAGTGTCATATCTCCTTTTAAAAGCAGGTCCTGCTCCCATACTTATAGACACGTTCTTCAGGTCATCCCTGTGTGCCAGAATCAGCTCTACCCCTGATCTGCCATCAAGATTTGATGATGGCAAAAAATTGTCATCATCACCACCATCATCCCCACTTGGAGAAAGGGAAGGGGATTGGCTTTTCAGTCAGATTAGTTTCCCAAGCTGACACATTCCTAAGGCCAAAGAGGAGAGAAAAAGGACTGGCTCTTTGGCTCTTTGGGTGGGAGCTAACCATTAGATCAATTTGGCTGTGCATGGTAAAACTTCACCTTAAGCTTGATATCATCTGTGCTCTATTAGAGGTTTGCTCCCAGGAGTACTTTGACTGACAAAGATCTCTAAAAACACTTTCAGCATGAAACATTTCCTCTGCAGTTGGAGGTAAACAAACCGATGGAGCCTTCTCTATCATGTTTATCGGATTCTGAGATTCAGGCCTAAGGGTTTTTTACATCCTAGAGAAGAAATACAGTGATGCATGTGCTCTTCCCAGAAAGAAAAACACTGCTCAGCAGGAAAACCAAGCAAATCTAGTATGGCATTTTAGTTTCTTACTTCACAACACAAAAATTCAATTTTAACTGGACCAGCACTAATTAGTACAAGTAAGAAAGAATTAGGAACTTTGTATCTCCTATCACTGTCATAGTGTTTTCATGACTATTTCACTAGCTGCCAAGATGACCTTTTTACAGACGGATGAACAATAATGGCAGTCTCACTGTTTATTACAATTGATTGCAAGCAGATGAGAACACTAGAGTCACAAAAATCTAACACAGAGTCTGACAGTGCAGCCAGATGGAAATTCCTTTGGAAAGTCAAACAGTCCTTCATGCAGGAAAATACTTAGAAATGGAGTTTATTGAGAGGGCATACTGCTCTTCTAGTACAGGTCACAAAAGAAAAGTGTATTGACCAGTTGCTTTTTAAATATGACCAGTCCTTTGTATCCCTTTATTTTCACATGCTTTTTCCTTCCCAAACCACCCAGATCCATTTCTTTCCCTGCCTTCGGTTTCTCCCATAAACATCCCATAATAGGTCCTGTGTAATCCCTAAATGCTCCTAATGTGTTGCCTACCTCCAGGCAGCAAATTCAGGAAGTCTGTGAGGTGCTTCAGCATTGACTCGTCTTAAAGCATTTGTCTCCCAAGTCATGGAGGTGAAGCTCCCTCAGGACAATGCTGGAAGGGGCCCTTCCTCAGTATCCTTAATTTGCTTTTCTGCCTGACACTGTGTCCCTGTGCTCCTTCAGGTTTGTAGAGATAAGGTGATGGCTCCTGTGATGGGGTTGGAGGCAGCTGGGGGAAGTGTTACTGAGGCTTCTCCACCTGCCAATGTCTCTCTGCTCTGCCTTGTGGAGCACAGCCAAGTTTTTATCACACAAACTGATGCAATTTCTCAACATTATTTCTTAAGTAAGAAAAAAGGGCAATACTGAGAGAAACAAAGACAATCCAGAAATTACTGTAGCCTCTTTCTCAGAATCTAGGGTTATCCAGAAGCAGAACCAATTTGCATTTATCAGGCCTCAGCCAATTTTTTTACTCCTTTTTTTCAGCATTTCTCACAATGTTTTCACTAGACAACCCTGACAAAGAGCCTGGGTAAAGCTGAATAACTCCCAAGTCATGTAGTAAGTAGGTATATTAACCTTGCAAAGACGTAGTTAAAATATGGGAAAACTAAGACACTTTGAACTTAGGCATCACTTAGGTGAATTCGTATCTGGAATCTCAGTTCCATTCAGTTGACTCCTAGTCTTTTGTACTAGACATGTTGCTTCAGCACTAACTTCTGGATTTTGTTTCAGCTCCCATGTGAGCCACAAAATGTTTATGTCCTCATCCTCTTTGGCACAAAATGGGATCCACAGTCCAAGAGTTCTTTAGCCTTCACTGAAGTATGACAGCCTACGAGAGCACAAGAAGAGATTCTGATGCTCACACTTGTTGCAGATACACGAAATCTTTAAGGGAGTGATTTTAAAAATCATTATTACTATTATTATTAAAAAAAATCCAAACACAAGACCCAACCAACCCACTCCACCCCCCCCCCCAAAAAAAAAACCCACAAAAAAACTAACCAAAACAACCAATCAAAACCAACACAACGCACCAATCATATTCTATCTACTAGAAGAAAAAATGGTTATTTCAGCAACTCTGGGTCCCTTGACCAAACTCCAGAGAGGTGTTTGGAGGCAAGAATGTAATGTAGAACAAAAGCCTGAAGCACTGAAACAAATGCACAGATGTATTGCTTCTGACTCACTCGTTCAAACCACTTTTCTCATTCTCACAGGCAACGTATTTCCATACTTGCAGGAAGCGATTAAGAAAGGTCCAGTGTGGGGCGCTTGGTCTCAGGGGCGGTGGTTTGCACTACAAGATAGAATGTGTGTATCTCCTTTCTCTGTTTTCAGGGAAGAATTGTTTTAATTTAGAACATTGTAATCTTCATGTGGGTCCTCAAATATCCCCAAAGTAGAGGGGTTACACACAGTATTCTGCAGAGGTAACTCAGCTACCCCGGGAAGCATTGTCCTCACTTGTCCCTAGATAAGCAGCACAAAGCCAATAGGTCTCTGATCCCTAACACTGACCTGAAGGTCCTTACACAATTAATATTTTCATTCATCACTTATAATTGTCTCATACTGCTTAATCTTCTCTTGAAATTTTAATTTTTCTTCACAACAACCAAATAGCTCAAGGACCACCTATGAAATGACACTGGGAGAAAAGCAGAATAAAACTGAACAGTAAATCAGATCCATTTTTGCCATGGGGCACTAAACTGTTTCTCATGTTGCTTTAGTGGATGAAAAGAGTGGTCCTCACTCAATTTAAATCAATGTTCCATTTAATGCAAAAGAGCCATGCATATGTACACCAAATTAAAAAGACATCTGTGGCACTAATGCACTAATTCTGCCATAGCCTTCTTGTTTCTCTATCCAGTCTTTCAAACAAAAAGCTATCCTTCCTATAATTTCATTCATAAATTAACTTCTCTGAAGACCTCTGGGTACAGATAATTTTTGACACTACCACAATATTACTACAACATTAGCATCAGCAGGAGCAAAACAAGAATAACCATGGGAGAATTACTATATTAGTAGGCTCCTGCTGTGTAACTGCTGAAGTCATCCTACAGCTTGCTAAAGAAACTGCTTATCCATAGCCATTTTTCAATCTGTCAGATTATAGCAGGTCCTCCCAATCCAACAGGATTTATTTTTCTTTCAACAAAATACTTTCTAATCTCATCTTGGAATTCCTTTATGGCTTCCATCTAGTTTAACCCCAGCTGGCAACTAAGTACCACACAGCCACATGCTCACTCTGCCCCATTCCCCAGGGGGAAGCAAAATCAGAAAGAAAAGTAAAACCTGTGGGTTTAGATAGGAGCAGTTTAATAAGTGACAAAATTATTATTAATAATAATAATAATAAACAATAATAATGAGAGGAAAAAACACAAGAAAGACAAGTGATGCACAGTACAATTGCTCACCACCCACTGATCAATGACCAGCCTGTCCTAGAGCAGTGACAGATTTGCAGCTCCTGTCCAACTCCCCTCAGTTTATATACTGGGCATGATGTTCTATGGTGTGGAATATCCCTCACGCCAGTTTAGGTCAGTTGTCCTGCTCCCTCCTGGCTTTTTTTGTACCTGCTTGCTGGTAGCACACAGGAAACAACAGTCCTTGACAACAGCCAAAACATCAGTGTGTTATCAACATTACCCTCCTACTGATTCTAAACCACAACACTATACCTGCTACTAGGAAGAAAATTAACTGTATCTCAGCCAAATCAGGACAACATCAAATATTCCAGAGCTTCAACATCTTCAAATATTTTTCAAATATTCCTGTAATTATGCAGGCTGAACAACATAACAGTAAATCACTTTGGTTCACTTTTAGATTTAGCAATCCTTAAAGATACCCACAAGAAGGAAAGTAAATCCACCTTGTAACTTCTGCTTATCTTAATGTTCAACCCAATCTTCTTTTTCAACCATCAGTGACTTCTCATACTGTGATTACAAGAACCAGGTAAAAAGGTTGGTACAGCACTAGAGAAAGGCGGCAGTGCCTAGAAACATGGCATATTCAGGGACCAATCAAGCACTTTCATTTCAAGCTACAGTGCTTGTACGGCACTTTCTCAGAACTGTAATTACAAAAGGCTGAGATGGCTTCGAGCACTTGCAATTAACCTGCTGGTGGCCACCTCCAGTCCTACTACAACGTGTCCCAAAGACACGGCAGTCAGAGGAGTACACTGGCCAGACGTCCAGTCCTGATGGTGGAATATTTTACTACCAACACAAGTGAACTCAGTCTCCTTGACAGCTTGTTTTCATGGGAGTGATGTCCAGGTGCTAGAAAGATTAATTACTTGTGAGAATGGCCTTGTTAAGGTTTAGGGCTTGCCATGCTTCAATGATTTCAGACCTAGGGGGAGGTTAGCAACGCTTGGAGAGTAGGATGTACCCCTGATAGTGGATACAAAGAATGCAGAATTTATGGGCCACAAGGACATTTAATGGCAATACTCCCAAGATAAGGAAATAACTAACAAAAGCAACTCGGCAACGATGCTGAGTTCAGCTCTGCCTGGGCAAAGGGTAGTTCTGGCAAGGGGAGATCACGATCACCAATTCATGAACCACTGACTCAAGAAACCCACCAACTCAAAAGAAGAGAAAGACTCAGCACGTGGACTAATTAGAATAAGAAGTGAGAGAATCATTCTTCAAACAGAAGAAAGAATACTAATTAATAAGAGAACTATGTAGCAAAATGTCTCTATTTGCTAAAATGTAAAAATAGTAAAAAGTTTTTATAGACTTTACAGAAATTTTACATACTCGATTTGTGGATTTGCCACCCAGCACCCCTTTCTGCACAGAACTGTAAGTACCTTAACTGTACACAGACCAGCCTCTTGCATACCAGGTGAAATTTTGGGACAGCAGTCCTGGCGACTTAGGTGAAAAAGCCATAAAGCCTTGCCTGGATCATCCTGCTGCCCGCCCCCAGCAAAGGAGGATTGGTTCAGATAGAACTTGGACCAGTTTGATCGGGGACTCCATGGAATCTTCTTCAGTGTTGGGGCAGTAAGCAACTTCAAGGTGCAGCATTCCAGAGGAACTGGAGCAAGAGCAAAAGTGGGGTGAATTCCTGGACTGGTAAGTACCAAATTTCATTTTTTTTGTAACTGATCAGTGGAATTGGTACAGGAAAACTGCAAGCTCTGTGTAAATCAAATCAGAAGAATCCGTAACAGGGGCTGTGATTGTACACAACAGTAACAATATGAAGGAGGGAGGGGTCCTCCTATCTTTGCGGGCACTGGGTTGGAGCGGTGGGTAACTAATGATGGGGGTCAGAACTGGGAAATAAATAAATGCCTGTTACAAGCAAAACTGTGTATAGGAGAGAGTGCCTCTCCTCTCTCTGCTGACAAGGAGTCAGAGCAGAGTGTAATAAAACATTAGTTCTGGAAGTCTGGACCTAAGGATAAAGGAGTAGAGCAAACTGTACTAGCAAACTAGTCCACAGTTCCACCCTGTAGCCCTTCAAGTTGTATTTTGAACAACTGGAATAAGTTGTGGAAGATCCTAAGATTAAAGATAAAAGGAATAAACATTGTAATCAGTGGTGGACACCTTTTAAATTGGAGAATGAAGAAAACAGATTGTTAGAGTTTTATATTTCCTTAGGATCAGTATTATTTTGTTGCTGACTTGGTAAATGGGGTGAGGTTTGGTTTATGTTGACGCTTTTATGACACTGCATAGAGATCCAGGTATTCAGAAAAAAGTGTATGTTGGGAGGAGATATGCTCATGCCACATACTAAGAAGGAGAAAAAGGAAGACTGTATGTTGCAAAGGGGATGAACTGGAAGACATGAATGTTACTTCCCTCCTTTTCTCCCCATATAACATTGGGGTGAGGATGGATAAAGAGAATACGGATCAAAATAAAGAGTATATGAGAAGAAAGGATTTTAGTCCTGTTGCAGGCTAGACTCGGGGACATAATCAGCCAGTAATACAGGTGTCCTTAGAACAAGCAACGGGGGTAAAGAGTCTGCTAGTTTTTGTACATATCATTTTTTTTACTTCAGATTTGTTGAATTTGAAGCGATCTGTGGTTTGTACTGGCAGAATCTTGAAGAAACGTATCAGCTTCTGGAAACAGTCATGATAACTGAGGAGAGATGTAGGCTATATTGAATACCTTTTTACTGCGGGAAAAAAAGAGAGTGGTATTACAAAGGTGAAAGAAACAGAACAGGCTGGGAGGGTTGGGGTGTGAAAGGCCCCTACTCACCCTCTGGTCCCTTCCCTCTACTTTTGGCCTGAATCATTGTGGTTATTTGTAGGCAGGAAGGATCGTTTAGAAGATGTAATGCATTATGATGCTGGAGAAGTTTTTACAATGAATGAGGGGGGCTGGGGGAAAATATCAGGGAACCCCCATCATGCCCTCTAGCTCCAATAAAATCAAGGAATGAAACAATAGATTTTGGATTGATAGCAGAGCCATACATTCAGTAAAACCTATCTGCAAGGGTCTGCTAAGTAAAGTTATAGGACCAGTTGTTGCAGCAATGGAAAAAAGAGCTTTATAGTCATTCTTACAACTCACGGAGTGGACAGTTGGAGATACTAAACTGAACTCACAAGTTTCTACATGCCAGAATGCCCCCATCCATTGTAGGATAAGATTTATTATGCAAGTTAAATGATCAAATCAGAGAGCTCTGCATCTCACAAGAAAGGGTATGGGAGGTTTGAATCTGTTTACTAATGACCCAGACCTCAGAGGAACATGAGGGTCAGAGGGAACAAGATTTAAGAGCAATAAACCAAATAATGGTGGGAAAATACTTATTTGATTGGTTTAGATCTAAAAGATGCTTTCTTTTCCATTTCAGAGGATGAACAGAGCCAGATTCTTACATACCAGGTGAAAAGATTGATTTCGGGACAACCGGAGGAGGTTTCAGAACAAGCATTTTCTTACTCTGAAATTTAAGGAATTCCTTTTCTTTACATAAAAATATGCTTTTTTTAATGGCTCTGAACATTAGATTAGATGGCTGATTCATCAAGGGATAAAGTAGAACAAAGCTTCTCTGAGCACTAAACTATCAGACATTTTGGAGAGAAAGGCTTCTGTCTTAAGAGTTGTACATCTTTTTTTTTTACCAACATAGTGAAAGCAACATAAGCCCCTAATGAGCCAATGCTTGTGTCAATAACAGGGTTATCTTCTAACAAAATTTAAACCACTTCCCAAACAAAACAATTTATCCTAACAAAAAAGACATTTGTTCTTAAAACAATAAAATTACATCTTGCTTCGATCGCCTATCTGTTAGCCAGGAATGTGATTTTTACTGTTTTTGCCAACTTCAGCACAAAAGTAAAATTTTCCAGCATAAAACACAACTGCCTGTTCTAATAAGAATACAAGAAGATAAAATGCCCTCACCAGATTCTAATTGGCTTATCTGCCCATGTCCTCTGACTCACCAGATCGACTGACTTACCCTATTTTCAATTAAATAGTCAAAGTAGAAATGAGCAAACCTTTGCACTTGTGTGGAACTGAAATAAACAGTAAACCTTGGCAGGACCACAGTTGATAGAAAGCACAGTTCCTAGAAAATGAGTAATACCCAGCATGTCACACAGAGGAAATAAATTCAGAGATGTGAGAGAGAAGCATGTAAGCAAGACAAGACAACCATGAAACTGAGAGCTTACAGCTCTGCATAAAGGAAAGGAAAATAGTGCTGACTACTTCATCAGCATGACCATCTTGGTTCAGAGAAGCCTACTGCAAATCTGCATTATACTGGCATTGTACATCAAAATCTCACATCCAGTTTGTGTTTTCCAAGGAATCAAAATGAACTACCACAACATGAACTTACTATGGAAAATGGGTGGTTATTTATCTCAACAATGTCTCAATGAAACAACTGATTTCAGATTTCCCATGGAGATTACCAAGATCACACAGAACAGCACAGTGATCATCTACGAGTTCCTCCAAAATATCTTCCAACTATTTAGCAAGAATCTTCCTGTTGATGCTTGGAATACAAGCAAGATTGAGAAATTCCAAAATGGAATTCATCATCAAATTGAAGAGTTGGAGACCTGTCTGTCAGAAGAGCAATCCAAAGTAAGAAACAACTTTCAAACGTGGATCCTTAAAAGCTCTACATACAGCATAAAAAAGTACTTTCAAAGAATCACCAGTTTCCTACAAGATAAGCAATACAGCCACTGTTCCTGGGAAGCAGTCCAAATGGAACTGAGAATGTGTCATATAATTTTCGACAGTCTTATGAAAAAAAAACCTACACGAAGAGGTAAAAATCTATGTTTTGTTTCTTTTTAAGAATATAATAATTTTCCCCTTATTGATAGGTTTTTAATTTCCATTTTAATTAAATTTTAATTTTAATAATTTTCAAATTGATAACTGGGGTTTGTTTTCAAAAAATATTCAGTTAAACAAGTAGAGTACTCAATTGAAGGGGCATTTGGTATCACCACTTCTGTAGAAGATAAGATCTTAAAAAACGTAAGTGAATATTGCTCTATTGTCCCTTTGTGCCATAAAAAAAGGTTTTGCAGTCTGTCCACAGAATATGACAATAGTTTTACAAACAGAAAAATTTGCAGGTGGACACCTTATAGATTTTATTTTTGCATTACTTCACTAATTCAGAAAAAAAGTACAAGATGTAGACATGCATAAGGAAGACAGATCTTCCCGCAGCCTTGCCTGCTACAGAGGTCTTGACTTACAAAGCAGGGGAGAATTATACATAGACCTTTTCAAACTCAAAAATAATGATAGGTAGTCCTTCCAAGCAAGAAAAGTCAATTCCCAGCTTTGATGCTTTGATATTTATTTTGCAAGTATATTTATCTCTATATCCTATGGAGATACATATATATATATATGATATATATATATGCACATAAATTTATATACAGATTTACAGCATATTCAATAGCTATAGCACAGATTTTCAGGATATGTTGATTCACAATCCTATGTAAAATATTTATCTGTTCTATGTACTTTAAGTTCATAAGCAAACAAGCTTAATCTGAAAAGAATTACTATATGGACACAGATGCTACCAAATTTCTTTCATTACTCTCTCACCTTTCTTTCCTTCACTCAGGATGAAGCAAAGCAGTACTTCAGGTTATCATCTTCATCAGTTTAACTATTACTCAAGACACTCCGAATATCCTGGGTCTCAGTACCACTCTCTATACATTAGAAGACTGACTGAATGAGTTCTGACATGGACATTTTTATCATAAATGAACTGTGTCAAATTTGAACGTAAGAGAAAAAGAGTTAAAATATTTCTGGGACTTCTGGGACTGGGGAAGAAAAAGGGATTACTCTGAGGAGAAAAAATTCAGCATACTGTTACCATTATCTGAGGACAGAACCTCAACATTTTGCCCGAGAAGTTTCAGGGCTGGACAGCAACTTTGTTCCCATGCCCTTCCTTCATTCAAATGAAATATATATCTTTAAATCCCTTCTCATTTAGCTATTATAATGGAATGGTATTATTATTCCTGGTTCCAAGAACGTAACAACAGGATACTTACAACTGCCTAATTTTAGGCATTAATTTAGACATTGGGCTAGAGAGATCAGGTCCACCAACTCTCCTCTCATATGCTCCTGTTTTACAGAAACGGAGGAGGAGGGAATGGGTTTCAGACTCCTGAATATAATTCTTCTTCCAATCACCAACATTATGCCTCTGTTCTTAACTGGTTTTCTTAGGGAACATATGATCAGTTTGGCACATAGGTAATGTTACATTCCCAACAACCTCGTTAATCAATCTCTGGAATCTGTTTTATTAATTTAAACACTTTGCAACTATGTTGACACTACAGTGATTTTTGATGGCAACAAAATATGTTCAAGTACACATAAATCTGATTTTTTTTTTTTAAGTTGCTGCTTTTAGTGTTTGGTTACTGTGGGGAATTAACATGGCCCAATTTTGCATATTAAGCTTAAGGAAACTGATGAACCAAAGCTCATGAACTTGAGGTCTCCCTGTGTGCAATACAGCACACAAGATAATGTCAGGTTGTATGTACCTATATCTACGCTGCACATCCTTCTCTTTGCACAAATCTGCACTTAAATTCCAGTCTCTGAAAGGCTAAGGGTCAGCACAGACTTCAGCAGATATGATGGTCACAACCTTCCACATCCTACTAGATTCTATCATTTCTTCATGAGATCACAGCATGTTTTGATTAGGTAATGACAGCATTATGAGCCAAAAAAAAAACCCTCCCTGGACAGCGTGGAAACATTCACTTCCTTCATCTGCACTTCTGGGGAGGTATTCCATCAATCTAAAGCAGATATGCCTATTAACTCGCATTCTTTATTGTCAATTGTGACTTACATTTCAAAATGCACAGAGTTTTTTTGAAGGGGGGAAATAGAGACCTCATTAGGTGATAATTGGGAGTATCCAGGTAAGCCTAACCCACTGATATCAACTAAGCTTTTATAGGGAATAAGTGTTTAAGAACTGCTTATTCTAGCTCTCTGCAAAAAAATCTCTTTTACAAGTTGAAATTAGTTGCATCTTACAGAAGAAAAAAGAAGTAACTGTAACTATTTTCATATTTCTCACCCGGAATTCACTGTTAACCCTCAATGAGGGTACATATGCAACTTTCTTTTCCTGTGGAAAGAGTTGCACTTTCTGAGACTGAATAAGGTCTTCTATTATTTCAAGTCAAACAACTTTAAATCTTTACTGTTTTTCCTTACATGAGTACTTAGAAATGAAGTACTGCACTTTTCTATGAAAAAAATTTAGACTGCTGTTGTTACATGTAATTATTACAATTAAACTTTTTGTAACTTTTGTAACTTTCTGTCATTACCGTAACTGGAGACCCAAAGAAACAAAATCAGGATTGTACAAGAACATGTTTGCTTTTTAAGTGTTTTAGTTTGTTAGTTTTGATACTCGTGTGGATAAACATTACTTCAATGTCTACCTTAATGAGGCACTTAATATCATGCTAGTGGATACAACAACGAAGGCAGGAAAAAAAAAAAAGACATTAAAATGAGAAAATAAAAACGGTACTCAAAACTCTTAGAATTTGCACAGCGATTCAAACCCACTTAACATTTCTTTAAAGAAAAAGTGACTATATTTCAACATCCTCTAAGTGGACAGCTTTTGACTTTTTTTCTGGGTAAAAAAAAAAAAAAAAAAAAAAAAAAGAAAGTCCATATTTTGCTGGAAAGCGCCATCTGAAATGGTCACTGCTGGCCTTTGTACCATACTGTTTTGGTCAATGAAAAGTTGAAATACAGACAGTTGGGAGACTAGAAAAGATAAAATGCAATTCTTCTACGATGTAGAGCTGGAATAAGGCATTAATGACCAGTGGGCCAGAAATGAAATGGAACTTTCTTATAGCCCTCAGCCACACTTCTTCAGTTTCAGCACAATGAGAGTACCACCCAGTCAGGGCCTGCTGTCAAGCCTCCCAAAAACTGTTTTAAATGCTTGTTCAGCACTCTACCCAGTCTCTGATTTAGAGACTGCACTCATCTAGCTGACAGAATTTGCTTTAAAACTTTAAAGCTGAATAATTATGACAGATATATTTTGGGAGGGGTTGTTTTGCTTTTTGTTTGTTTGTTTTTGAGGTTGTTTAGGGGGTTTTTGTTTGTTTGTTTATATCCAAATGGTAATGAGTGTCAAATTACAAAAAACAAAAACAAACAAAAACACAACATCATCAAAAAAACCAAACAAAATCCAATATAGTCACTCCAGTAGGGAAAGAAAACTCCTGGTTTTAAGACCAAAGTGGTCCTCTACAACCAAGTACCTGAATATATACTGCATGCTATAGCCACAGAATTTACTGAATTCTTTCTGGATACAAACCCTGCATTTTTTGATAGCGTAAGGGTATGTTGGATCTTCAAAATAAAAAACAGAAAATCTTTTTTATCTGATTGTATTGGTGTGGCAAGGAAATGCCCTCAACAGCAGAAGCAGCACATATCTTGAATTAAAACTGAACACAGATTTCCTAGATCAAACAGATCTTAGAAAGTCTTAGCCAGAGAGCCTCCTGCTTTTAAAAAGTTTTGTTCTCATTAAGATATTTGATTAGCCTAAGTACTCTTTTATGCTTCTGGGGTAAATTAAACTACAGTGATGGTTCACAAGACAGGATGACCCAGTTTTATATCCTCTCTTCCTCCCTTCCCTGCTTTTCAATCTCACATTCTTATGCTGCTTTAACACCTGTTGCACCTTTTCCTGAGCTCATCAGAACAACAAGAAAAAATAAACAAACAAAATCCATACTGTTGTTCTAAGGCTCATTACCCATCACCAAAGCACCTTAGTGGAGCAGTAAAGTGGTAATTTCTCTGGAAATAAATTAAATTCTACACTACTTAGCATTAAAATTCCAGTTACATGTTACTCATTTCAGCTTTCTCTCTCCACCTTATCTGCACAGGCCTATTTAAGTCTCTGGCTCAGAAGAGGCTCACAAGACACTTATCTGTCAAAGGTACTACTGAAGCATCAATCCTGAGATAATACCCTAAAGCGGAAGAATGAAAGTAACATTGTGTTTTGTCTATAAAATATTCCATCTGAGATCTGTTTACCTAACTAGTGATAAAGACTGAATATTAAACAAAGTACCACATTTTTCCCTTTAACATTTTTAAACAATTGCTGTTCCAAAGCACTCTGTGATCCTTGTTCTCAGTGCACTTGGACCTCTCTGTTTCTCTTAGTTTCTGTTTCAGAACAGAAGTGTCTTCCTCAGGGACCCAACAATGACAAGTACTTTGCTGGCAGTTGATAAAAACCCATTTATCAGCAGAGAAATACCAGCAAAGGAGCTGAAATGATTTGGTCCAGTCCCAAGTTCCACATCACTCACTAATGTGCTCTAGGCAGCACCAGCTACTACCCCAACACACCAGCAGACAGAATAAAATCATCATTCCAAGATACCTGATGACAAGCAACATCACACTATTCTGCATCCACCTTACTTTCTCTTTAGCACTTTCTGGAACTCAATATTGCTTGACTGTACCTGGTCTACCTTGAATTCCTCTTCTTTCTACCCTATACCCCTCTTTCAGATGTGCAGGCTCTCTGTTAAAAAAGAACAGTTGCCTCCTTTTTTATTTTTTGTGCCAGGAATGCTCTTTTCTGTGCCCAGTGACATGCAGAAGTACAACTGTCACAATTGCTGGTCCACTCAGAGGAGTCTGCAAATCTTGAGTAACATGCTTTGCTGTAGAAAGGCAAGAAACAGGCTCTCCTCTACTTACTGCAACGCATCTCCAGTCTGAGATGTCAAGAGGATTTTCTCACAAATATCCTTTGTTATATACAAATCATATCTGTGTTTAAAGTACAACTAAATGACTTGGAGAACAGAAAACACGATCCTGTTGTTGTTTATGTAAGAAATCACTGCAATCTAAGCACGGGTGGCAAGGATCCTCAAATACAGTTTATCCACCTGATAATCATCCAGCTAACTTGTTCTTGTTCCAACCTGGTTTAGGACAAACACCTGCATCAATCAGAATATTTTGCTTATGAGAGCTGCTCACAAGCAGCCCCAGAAGAGGTTGATATGCCCACCAAAATGGGAGCAAGAAGGCCTCTACATCTTTAAATGCCAGCTGGCAGTGGTCTTGCCAGAAGAAAGACAGATGACCTGCAGGGTCAATCAGTTTCAAGTAGGACTCTCCAGGAATCTCTGCCAACCAGGATCGCTCTGTTTGCATTGCAGCTTTTCTTTTTTTAAGCCAACAGCACGCACCTCTAGGGTTTGCTACTCCTTGCACCAGCCATTACTCATTTATCCATAACGAGCCCTGGGTCAGCCTCTGAGAAACCAGCTGTCAGCTTATCACATTGTGATGCTGCAAAGACTTGCAGAGATTTCAAATACTCAGTTCCAATAGTGAACAAAGAGTTAAACACAAACCATTTTTCCTTAAGTAACCTTGCAAACTCGCCACAATTAACAGACCAGGCAGATCAGGTGCATGGCAGGTTTCTTGACAGACTAACTTCGGCCCCAAGATTAAAGGAACTGCGGGAAAATTAACATTTTTAACAGGCTGAGTCTCAGCGTTTGCCACGCCAGAACACAAGCTCCTGCGGTGCTGAGCCTCCTATCCCTCTGCTCAGCACGGGTACAACAGGAGCAGCACGCAGGGCTCGGACCTCCCCTCCCTGGGCCAGGGCACGGTGCGGGAGGGCGGCAGGAGCTTGTCCCGCTCGCCTCCGTCTCCTGCCGCGCGGCAACAGGTCCGCAGAGCCCGCCGCTCACCGGCGAGACCGAGTCGGCTCCTGAGGCTCTGCAGGTAAGCACGCAGCAAATCCACCTCTGGAAGACGGGCTGGGCAAGGGAAAATGGGGAGCACTTAGGAAAGCGCACCTTCGCGCGGGCTGCGGGTCAGCCGGGGGCTGCGCGGAGCCCAGAGCGCTCGCAGGCACCGTCCCGTCCGCTCTCACGGTGCCCACCTGCCGCTCCGGCCGGGACTGCGCCACCTCCTGAGGCCGGCGGGGCAGCGGGAGCTCCTTCCCGGAGGGGGCGGGCACCGGCCGTGCCCCGCAGCGCGGCGGACCGGGCCGCCTCCCCGCGGGGTCGGGAGGAGCTGGGGAGCGGAACCGGAGGGACACCTCTCCTTGGACTGCGCGAAACGGGGAACAGGCGAGCCCGTCCCGCTGCCGGCGGGAAGTTGGCAGGCGGCGGGACCGACTCCTCCCCACTCCCTCGCGTGACCCACCCACCTCGCCCTGACCCACCGCCGCCGTACCTCCCAGCGCTCCGGGCGCCGCCGCTGCCCCTCCAGGTGCCTCGCCCGCAGGACAACCAGGGAAAGGACGCCACAGTCCTGCGCGCCTCTCCCGCGCACCGCCGGCCCCGGCGCAGCGCTGCCCGTTTGAGCGCGGCCGTGCCCGCCGTGGCTGTGCCCGGCCCGGCGCTGTCCGCCCCTTTCCCGCCCCGGGCGCCGCCCCCGCCCGCCCGGCCCGCGCTCCCGCGGCGCAGGGCGGCCCCTGGCGGCTCCGGAGCTGCGCGGACATGGCGGCGCCGCGCACCTGCTGCTGCCGGGGCCCTGAGGCGGGCCCGCCACACTGCCCTGCGGCCGAGGGGCGGGCCACGTCCCTACGGAACCGCAGAATGGCCTGGGTTGGAAGGAACCCAGAAGGATCATTGAGTCCAACTTCTGGCCCTGCCCAGAACACCCCAAGAATCACACCATGTGCCTCAGAGTGTTGTTCAAACACTTTAACTCACACAGGCTTGATGCTGGGACCACTTCCCTGGGGAGCCTTTTCCAGTGCCCAGCCACCCTCTGGGTAAAGAACCTTTTCCTGACTCCCAACCTAAACCTCTCGTGACTCAGCTGCATGCTGTTTCCTCAAGAACTGCCACTTGAGTGGAGTCACTGGGTCACAAGAGTGGAGATCTGTACCTGGCCCTCTGCTTTCCCTTGTGAGGATGTTGAAGACCACAGTGAGGTCTCCCTTTAGTCTCTTCCATGCTGAACAGACCAAGTGACCTCAGCCACTCCTCATACAGCTTCCCCTGCAGACAATTCACCATTCATAGCCCTCATCTGGACTCTCTCTAATACCTTAATATCTTTCTTATGTTGTGATAGCCAAAAATGCACAAAGGACTCGAGGTGAGGCCTCACCAGTGCATAGCAGAGCAGGACAATGACAGCAGGACAGCTACCAGAAGAGGTCTAATTCCACACCATACTGTGCAGAGTTTGGGAAAAAACTTCAGTTTAGGCAATAAATATGGAACTTTGACCCAACATGGAGCCTCTGTAACAGCAGCAGGAAAACCTCAGCCCCCATGACCCCCTTTCACAGGGCTCCTCACAGACACAGCATTCTGTAGGAGTGTGCCCTCCACAACAGTATCCCTGCTCATGTGCTGGTCATCAGCATACACCATGGACCACAGTCCCTTACCTCAGGGTTGGAGGATAAAATAAATAATAGTATCCATGTTGTGTTTTATCAGCTAATGGGATTTTTGGTTTATCTAACCCATGGCATTTAAGGGAGTAGGCTTATATACAACTGTTTGTGTAGCAATATCTACCTTCACAGTTACATTGATTTGATTATCTCGGTAGGGAAGAAAACCCAACAATAACATACATTCTGCCAGCTGACTATATATATACAGCTTTGACAAAAAGTCTTTTCTTTTTCATGCCTACAAAGATTTCTTACACCTTCCCACCTGACCCATCTTTTCACTGACAAACAAAAAAAGGCAGGAGGTGGGAGGGAAGAGAGGGAGTAACAGCAGAGACCCAGTTCACTGCCACCCAACTAAAAATAAAGTGGTTATATGCCAAACTCTGTTCTTAAGTGGAGAAATTTCAAATCCAACAGCAATGCTGACTGAGTTTGGTAAATCCTGTTTTCACTGAGTGAACAAAATCCAAATCCTCCTGTTTTCAAGCAGCAGAAACCTGCAAAGAACCATACACCCTGATGAAGGTGCAAGACAGAATCATTCAAAATTGAAAGTGTTCTTCTGTGAACAAGAGCAGCATGGCAAGCAGGGACAATCATCCCTGTGGATGGTCAGTCTGACCTCTGCAGAAATCATATTGCAGAAGGCACAGGGGAGAGAACTGCCCACTTTAAAGTTTTGGAGAAGATAGCAGCAAGTCAACAAGGTTTGTTGAAGACCGGCATGCCTCCTTTCTCTCTCTGAAAGGCAAAGGAAGGTGGCCTCTCTTCCCTGCTGTGGACCCAACTGTCCCGTCACGGAAGGGCCCAACTTCTATTTCCTTTCAAATGGGAGATGAAGCGATGCAGCAGTTCCCATGAGGCAGGGGAAAAGCAGAACCTCAGCTGGCTTGAGGGAAGGTGAATCTGTGGTCTCTCAGGTGAGAGCTTGGTTTAGGAACTATTGTCTGCCAAACCAGAGAAGAAAAGCTGAACGAGTAACTAAGAAGCTGCAAGCAGGTTGTGACTGGGGTGAGAGACTGAGTTGCTTGGAAGGAAATACCCTATTGTGACTGATTAACTTTTATTTCTAAACATGTGCAAATAAAGATAACGCAAGTAACCCTTGCGCCTTCGCAAACACAGCAAGAACTATCTGAAAAGCCACCCTTTTTGACAAAACTTTTTAGTTTTAGTGTGTCAGCCAATAGGTGCTTCTCACAAAACTATCTGAACAAATAGCAGTAGAAATTGTCCTTTCTGATAGCTGAAGGAGCTTGTTTAAGTCACTGGTAGAACTGCTTTATTATATCATCACCAATTCCCTGCTTCCAGGCAGTGAGTCAGTTCTTTCTTTATCCTGAGCTGCAGCCTGGTTTGATACTGACATTACTGTATCCCATATTCCTATGTAAAAAACTGAGGATGATAAAATATGCATACGGAGAGTTTGTAGGATCACACCCCTATGAAGGAGTAGGTAAAAAAAAGAGAAAGTGCCATACCCTAAATTTCCTGAAGTATTTGGAAAGACTTAAACATAGTAGTAAGACAGGGCCAGGTCAAAACCCAGCGACACAATAATCCGATTTTCAGTCAAGTTCCCTGTTAGAACAACTGGACAACTAAAACAAGATACAGTCTTCCCATTATCCCCAAAGGTTTAAATCCCTCTAAATACTGCATGGAATGATGTTT
>NW_020955275.1:285668-286386 GCF_003031625.1 Empidonax traillii
ACTTCATGTCAGTATCATCATGGCTAAATTGTGATTTTAACAGTTCTTCGTTGTTCACAGCATAACTACATTCTACACAGTACTGAGCACTGAGTTCTGACCTAACTCCACATTACTCCCCATTAAAGGCCTGTTGCAATAAGGTCATGTTCAACACAGTAACGCTCTTTCACACCATACTGTATCCTTGAAATTCCTATGTATGGCACAGATCTAGTGTAGTTGCTTCTCAAATAATTCTGGCAACATACAGAGTATTCACCAGCCTAGGCATGACCACAGCAGGCAGTTGGTAGGGCTGCAGAGGCTTGGACTGCAAACAGCTGTGCTTTTGCAGAGATAGTTGCACCTGGGCTGAAGGTAAGCTGATGCTGGTGTTGCCAAAGGAGTGTCTGAAGTACAGTGAGGCCAAAACTTTTCCTGGGAGCTGGTACCGCCATGATGCACCTGCTGCAAGCAAATGTGTCTCTTCCACGTATTCATTACTAGCCTTATTTCTAGGCACCTGCTTTAGATGACCAGAACAATTCAGATGCAAAAGTGTGGTCTCCACCTCCCACCATGTGGGACAGATAGACAGTTTACCTTCCCTACCATACACATGTGCTCCTGTGATTGCAGATAGAAAGAGACTGTTTCTCTCCTATAAAAAGAAGTTGCAGAATTCTTTTTTCTTTTTTTCTTTTTCTTAGTTTCTTTCTTCTTACCCTTCCCTTCC
>NW_020955275.1:287117-293546 GCF_003031625.1 Empidonax traillii
TTTCTTTCTTTCTTTCTTTCTTTCTTTCTTTCTTTCTTTCTTTCTTTCTTTCTTTCTTTCTTTCTTTCTTTCTTTCTTTTTCTTTCTTTCTTTCTTTCTTTCTTTCTTTCTTTCTTTCTTTCTTTCTTTCTTTCTTTCTTTCTTTCTTTCTTTCTTTCTTTCTTTCTTTCTTTCTTTCTTTCTTTCTTTTTCTTTCTCTTTCTTTCTCTCTTTCTCTCTCTTTCTCTCTCTCTCTCTTTCTCTCTCTCTCTTTCTTCCTCTCTTCCTTGCTATTTTTTAAATAGAGCAATACATTTAATATGCTTCCAAATGATGTAAATATTTGTAATAGAAAGTCTACTTCAAAGTGCCTAGAGTCACATTACTCACACTACTCTGTTTTGCTTTGCCTTCTTTTTTTTTTTTTTTTTTTAAATACAGGGAACATACATTGACATTGTTGGTGTTAAGCAGAAATATTATAGCAGTAAATCTTCTCTCTATTTTATTTAGGAACTGTGCCACCAGTCCTTACTTTTCACTTGTTCCAAAGAATCACACCCTGCAAATCTCCCACTGATATACCTGGCAAAAGAAGATGGTTTGTTACGTGAGATTTCAAACAGTGTCCTTGCTATCATGAGTGAACACAGAATCAGCTTATTCATATATTTACTTTTTTTGTCAATTTAATGTGGCTCTCTGCAATGTTCCAGTATACACAATATGGTGGCAAGCAGCAGCTGTGAATATTGTGTTATAAAAAGCACTGTAATGGCTTTGCCATCCTTTCAGGTGGCTCACAGAACATCCACAAGCAGCTCCCATAAAATGGCTACTCCTCACAATCCGATCTTATCATTTCCAGACCTGCCAAGAAGCAGATCATGAGAAGGAAAGGCACAAGAATTCTGAATAAAGCCATTGGGTGGCCCCGTGACAGCTATATTAGGGTTGGAGCCTTTTTTTGTTGATGTTGGCCAGAGATTATGATGATCCTGTCAAAAGCCTATTTTTTGGTTCAGTGATTCAGAAAGACAGCTATTCCCTCTGCTGATTGTCCTAATAATTATAGTTGCCCATAGAAAAATTCATTTCCAGCAGCTGAATGTCATCAGCAAGAACATTTGGTGGCCTCATCGTGGTGCCAGAGGCCTAAGTATGTTTTGCTGCACGTGTGCCATTGGCTGCCTGCCTTTACTCCAACTCTATTACAAGTGCCTTGAGAGTTAATTGTGTGTCTGGGCTGAAAACTTTGGGGAGGGAGGGGAAAGAAAACAATCCATATTTATCTGAGATCTGACTCTGGCACTAACCTGTGGATGGGGTGCTCAGATACGGTTATTGCTGTCAAAACCCATGGCACTGTCTCACAGGAGTCCTGTTTTGTTGGGAGGACATCTGTGAATTACATTTGCTAGTGGTTTCACGAGTAAAAGAGAAACACTGCTGAGGTCAAGAGACCTGCATGAATCATCATGTTTACCTTGCTGCTTGTCTACTTCTGCTCATCTGTGGGATATTCTCACGGTTTTCTGTGGCCGACAGTTGATGGAGAGAAGCAGACACTTGTGTATTTCTACGGTAACACCCTGCACAGGACCATCCTCAAGAGTCACATCATGTGCCTGAGAGTATCACCCAAATGCTTCTTGAACTCTATCAGGCTTGGTGCTGTGACCACTTCCCTGAGGAGCCTGTTCCAGCACTAAACCATCCTTTCAGTGAAGAACCTCTTTCTAATATCCAAACTAAACCTACCTGACATCCTAGAACTCTCCAATGCAAAATATAACTCATCTGTTGGTAATAAGTATTGCCTTCCAGATTTTTTTCTTGAAGTACATGGAAACAAGTTTTCCCCAATTTTAGCAGCATAAACCAAGAAAATCCTCCACTTTTAGCAATGAAAAGATTATATGTTTATGTGAAGGTGACCAAGAGTGGAATTTGGTGCCCTTTGTCCCTCTGAGATTAGAGTATTATTTGCCATTCCTATGCAGCAAAAAGTAAACAGCAAAATCGTATTACTGTTTCCTCTGACTCAAACACTGCTCAAGGCTTCTTGCAGGACAATGGTTACATTCAAGATGCTCTCTGAACTTACTTCTGCTCTTATAGTGGCCACATCTCTTTAGGATATTTTTCTTTAGCTTTTCTGGAACTGGTGGCAAAATCATCTCTTCCTGGGATGGCTGTAACGTTAGAGTAACATGAAGAGACTCAGGACTCTGTCAGGTCTACATAGCACACATTGGTTCAGTTTCTGATTCCATTAAGAGCTATTTGATGGAAGATTTTTTTTTCAACAACTCAAGTCACATCACAGAAAAGGCATGGCCAAAAACAACGTACCCCAATGGCCCCATATAGTTGAAGGATATCTCTCCAACAGGTGAAAATCCTTTAGAGCACCAGACAGGGAAGCCTTACCCTGAGGACACCAGATGAACTAATAAGCCCTGGGCAGTGGAATCCTCTCCTTCAGCCCTTGCTGCCAGTGTTTTGCAGGAGGACACAACGCAGAAAACAACCTCGTCAGGAGAGGAAGCAAAGAGATCTCCAGGTCTTATCAACCTTCAGACAAGCTTACATTCTCACTTAGGCCCAACCTACCCACCAGTGGGAACTGAGAAAGAGAAATGTTCTGTTTAACACAGAGATGAGAGAAAGATACAGCTACAGTGCTATGGAAAGACGCAATTTCATACTCAGAATCCAGCCTGCCTCCTTCCTGCTGTACAAGAGCTACTTAAAATACTCTGCTAAACAAGGCTACTAGTAGATCTGTTTCCAGTTTTTTTCCTGATCTATCTTCCCTGCACTCTTAGAAGCCCCCATGGAACTTCTCAGCTCCTGCTTAAAACTGCCACGATCCCTCCTCCATCTGTGCTTACGGCAGATCATCAAAGGATCATATACAAAGACCTGCAAACTGCCCTATTTGCCCAAGTTCTTGGTGATCTCAGTATTCATTAGAGTCTATATCTAGTTTTGAGCACACTCTGAATTATTTTTTCATGAAAAAACATTTAGTCCATGTTATGTTAGCTTGGCCTGCCATTTATTGGGCAAATATGAGAGTGGTGCAGAATATCACTACCCTTAAAATACTACAAACACATTCTGAAGAGAGACGAGCCATGAACCAATTTCTGCCATGCTTTGTCCCTAAATACTTGACAACAAATATGGAGTACAGAAAAGTTCACTATGTCTTTCAGATACCATGTGTTATAAAAGACTCATCCGAACAATTTGGGTATGACCATACACTTTTAAAGGTCCCCGTACACACAATGATAAATATTTTTGCTTAGCACTTAGTCTTACTTGTTGAGTGTTGACATAGCATTCTGACACTTATCATAAAGATATATATGCAACTGAAAAAACTGTGGATTAATGTTTCAGATTCAGGCTGGGCTGTTCCCTACCTAGCTCTAATCTCTCCTTCTATTTAATGACACCATTTGGACACCAAAACTAATTTGGATCCTGGCAGCTCACTTAAGTAGGACTTTACAACAGGAGAGCATTACACTACTGCTCAGGCAGCTGCACTGGCTGCCTAGAAGTCCTGAGGGAAAATTCAAAGCTTTCAAGGCCCTAATTGTTTTGGATCTGGTTATTTTATCATCAGAAGAGGCACTTAACATTGAGAAGCCTTGATATAAAAGAGAAGTGAATGGCAAGGGCGCTTGGATATTCAGGTCTGTTCATACCCAGATTGAACTCCCACATATGTAATTAAAGCCTATTTTCCAGTCTGACAACTGGGAGAGGGAAGGGCTTGGAGAAGCTTTTTGTAGCATATAATTAGTTTAGGAGCTCAGTGCAATAGCATCAGCTGGTGAATGATGAAATTCTGTAATTTTGAACATTATTATTAATTAGGAAGACTACACAGTCCTTGAAAAGGCACTTCTGCTGTTTACTTCTGTAAAATAAACCTAAATAAAATATACTCTTGGAAATTGTTCTTTGAAGACTCCACAAATCCAGAATGCTAAATAACTTAAATTTGAAATCAGACTATCATGACAAGACAGGCCATGGAGCACAGTGTCGTGTTTCACTTAAAAGAAAAAAAAAAGTTACTATACCCTTAATTCACTCTCTTATCTAAAGATAACCCTGCTGTTTTCCATACAAGGAAGGTTCCCTTACGGGCCAAAGCATGGACAAAGTGTCAGTTTAGAGAAAGAGATGCATGTGCTTGCACTTGGGGTGCAGACGACAAGATGAGTGATGCCCCCAAGAAGGGCTCAGACTCATACATTTTGCAGTGGGAGCATAAAATATTAAAGTTATTTCTTTACCCGCCAGTGGTTCTTTCTTTCATCCTGAAGGCTGCAGGTTCAGTGCATTTCAGTTTTCAGCAGGGATCTCTTGACTAACCTTACACGCACTGGCTATCAGGGCAGAGTAATTTTTTTCTCTCTGCACTCTGCTTCACTAAGTGGATCTATGGGAACACCTTGAGGAACACAATCACTCTTCATTCACGTGCAGCAGTATCACCTTGGTCCTACAAGTTTTGCAGCATTACTCCCACCACAGAAGTTGAAGGAACAGCAAAGATCCTGAACTGCCTTTAAAAGTACACAAGACAGTCTTCATAAACTAAAGGAATCAGGGAAATACAACTCCAAAACAGTTAAGCCATAAGGCTTATGTTTTTCAAGGTGACTACCTCGTTCAAAGAACTCACTTCATAATAGAGGCACATTCATAGTCTAAAATCTCGTCTTAAAGCACACGACTTTTTTTTTTTTTTTAATTAATACACTAGCTTTAATAATAGTCCCATCTCTCAGAGCACCAATTTCATGACCATAGGTAAAATATGATGTGCTTATTCATTAAAGAGCAGGTAGCAGCATATCTTGTCATCTCCCTGAGCTATGGAAATGTGAACTAATTCATCACAAGATAACACTGTGCATTACAGCTGGTGAAAAAGACTAATGGAAGGTAGTGGGGAGTGCATTTCAAAATACAGAGCTAATCTAAACATCCCTGTGGATTATCTGCAGTGGTACAATTTGCCTAGAAAATATCATTCTCTAATGAAAAGCAGAGGGTTCAAATAAACGAAATAAAATGTGCATAAGTGGGTCCTGCCTGCATGCAGAAATCTTCTTGGTATAACTCCGGCGGGATTCTACAGACCTGAGCATGAAGCTCTGTGCAGACACTTTAATTTGTTTTTGGGGTGGCTATGTTATGAATATTTATGTAAATGCATTCCCAGACTACATAAACTAATCACGGTTTGATATCCAGATGGCCAAAACCCCATTTACAACAGTGTAATGGGAAGGACTTCAAATCACACTGAATATAAAAAGTAAGTGAAGAAAAAAAACTAAAGTTTCAGTTCCTAGTCCCTTTTTGCACCTTAACCAAGAAAGTTCAGTCCACACTTTTCTGCCCTTGCTGGCTGTGCAATAGATATACAGGAAGGTAGAGAATGTGGTAATGCTTTAATTTCTTCTATCCATAGGTAGATGGTAAAAAAGACAGTTCTTTCTGGCCCTGGAAGCCCTCAGTGGCTGCTGAGTCAGAGGCTTTTTACTCTAGAAAAAGATTTGTAACTGAAGAGAAAAAAGCTCAGTGTCAGCTCCAATGTGTCCTGTCATCATGGATTACAATATCACAGATCCTAGGAACTCAGTGTGGGACCACTGGTTTTGGTCCCAAAGTTCCATCATAATTTTCAGATTTATGCATGGTCACCTGAGCCTTTCTGAATCTGCTGGGTCCGAAATCTGCTGTGTCTTTTTAATCCAATCAAACAATGCACTCAGCTAGGTCTTCATTGTCCAGAGAAGATCTTGACATGAGCTAGCTCATGGCAAAACATTCTTTACAGGTATCTCCAAAGTAAAGAGACAGAAGAGGTATCTGAATCACTCTGAAAGTGATTTCCATTCACAAACCAGGATCAATACTGTAAAATCCAAACTCCAACTCCTACAGAGAAGGAGGAACCAAAAGAAGAGCTGAATTCTTGTCTGAAAGTATTTGAATTACTCTTGTATTACATGAGAGAGAAAGTTTTCCTGGTATATTTTTCCAGGTCTATGTAATTGAGGGGTATTTCTGATTTTTTAGTCACTAAATGATTTTTATGAATTACTTGAAGTGGGAAACGATTCCATCAGGACTGCTCCAGTCCAGCTAGTTCTGTGATCATTTTTTCTTAATGGGAACCAAGGGTGTAGTAAACTGCATGCAGAAACATGAGGTATTCAGAATGCCTGAGATTAAAGAACAGAGAAATTTTAGTTTTTCAGTTTGGCTCTTTAGCAAGTGAGACTGCTGCTTCTATGGTACGTAGCATTTATTGTATAAAATAATTACCAGAGTGTGCAAAAATGTCCTTGCACTTTTCTTGAAGTGAAAGAGTAAAAAGCCTAAGAGAAGTTAATTCTGTTACCACTT
>NW_020955275.1:293666-382842 GCF_003031625.1 Empidonax traillii
AAAAAATAAAAAAAAAATAAAAAAAAAAAATCAGGATTCTGTCATATTTGAGTTGGTTTGTTGTTTTCTTTGTTTGTTCACATGATGATTTTTTCTTGTAATTGTGATACAAAAACTGTTACAATGATTTACAGTTCTCATCTCACTGTTTCTAAGTGCCTTAATGAATATTAGTCATATGGCAGATTTCCAGGAAGATAATTACTAAGAACCTTGTTTACTTTCTCCATTACCATCTTCTTCTATTTCCATTTCCCCTTCCCTTTCTCCTGAAAGCCACTATGTCCAGAAAAGGGAGCAGAGAAGCTAGTCATCAGAGTTACATGTCAGCTCGCATCAGGAAGATTCAAGAGTGACTGCGTTAGCATTTTTGCTACACAGCCATCAGGGAAGTCTTTGTGCTTAACAGAGAGACTTAACTGCAAGGGAGAAGGATGGGGAAGACTTAGGCTGGGTTTTTTGCCTTCATTTAGCGCATGAAGATCAGCGTTATGGAAACACCATCAGGTTTCATTGCTGGTTTTGGATGTCCAAATGAGCAATCCTGTCAGATGCTGATGACGTGTCTGCATTATCAAGGCTGTGAGATACTGTGCTGCAGATACACATTAGAGAGAAAGATTAGCTTTCTTACAGTCAAGAAATCATTTGCTTCAAATTAACTTTGGGACATGTTTATGCTCGGGGCAAAAAACAGCTGTTTTGTTAAGTAAAATTTTCTACTTTCATGAGTGTTTTCTGCCACTCTTTAACCCAGAACAGTTATCATATAGTCCCAAGAAAACTTAACAGCAAATCAAATGTCTCATTCAGAGAAATCACTTAATAAAGAAAACCAGTTCTAAAACCTAATAGACCTTGAATAATTCCTGTTCTGAGCCATTTTTAGGTGGTTTCAAGTGGCTCACCACAATCACTTAGCACTGATTAATGAGGTATAAACCTCATCACCTTTTATCTCTGCAGCTGCCTGCCTGTAGAGTCATTTGTACTCATCAGAGCAATCTCTTAACAAGAAAAGTAAGGCTAACAATCCAGAGCATCAAAAAGCTGTCTAAACCCCACACTATCTAGATGACTATGCAGTCACTGGAGCTGTTTTTTCTGGATACATTCAGCACATCAAGCTGAAACCCTGGGATTCTGCCGTGATGTAATCAACATCCTCCCATCTTGTGGTGGATGGCATTTAGCTTTCTCCTGCCTCAGAAGTCCTGGAAACACATGGATCTTGCCCTTAGTTTGCTTTCTTTCCCTCACCTACAGCCTCCCCTTGCCTGGAGCCAAGCAGATTTCAAACATAAAACACTGAAAATATTCTGGTTCTGAGGTCTAAACTCAAGTCAGCAAAATCTGCACTACTTAACACAGTCTCATAGAGTATAAGAACCAGATGGGTCTTGCTTTTGTTGGAAAAAAATAACAATGCTGTTTTAAATAATGGCTTTATTTTTCTCCAGCCATTGGCAAGATTTGACATGTAGAATAGTCAGCATTCCACAATTTCTGCCCACAAGCAAGTGTGAGATGGCTCCAAGATGCCTGGCTTCTCTGTACTGTAGGAGTTTTTTAATGAGAAGCCAAACTTCTAATAAGTGAAGATGCTGCAGCACAGAAAGCCCTTGGAGAGGAATCTTGTGAAACTAAATAGAAGTGAAATTAAATCAGGCTACATTGGAAACACAGGAACCTACAGCAATTAACATAAAAATAATTTTCTTTCTGTTTACTCTTTCAAACAAATAGTGAAAAACTTAAACACTAGGTTTTTCCACAACCTTATTCCATAGCAGATATCAATAGATACATTTCAGTCTACCTCAGTTGTTTCTGAACAAGTCATATGTCTTTACAAGCTTTTAGGTATAGCAGAATACTTTTAAAAATTCATCTTTTAATAAAGAAATATGGAAATATTTGCTGAGGCATGTCCCTGCCTTCTTCTTTTGATGTATGCTGCCTGAATTTTCTGCTAGGAATAAAATTGTTGCCTACATTCAACATTAGCTGGAAGAGAGGAGAGAGAAGGAAGGAATTGGATAAATGCAATATTCAACAGTGTTCTACAACAAGAAAGAAAAGTATAGTAACCAAGATCAGATATGGAGAAAAAAACAGAAGCACATCAATGCAATCATTCTAATATCTGTTTATTTTTCACCATTCAGATTTATTTTTTTTAGTGCCAAAAATTCAAATTCATTTGTGATAAAACCAGGCCGTTTTTCTAACCGAGACAAAGCAGATTACTTCCTGCCCCATGCCATGTTTCCTTTGAAGATAAAAATTGGTAAGTAGTCCTTTCTCCTCTTCTTTTGAACTTCCTGGATAATTAACCCTTTCATTTCCCCCTTTTGTGCACTCACACCCATTATTGGTGACCAGTGATCTTGTCAGAGGGTAGATGTGTAGCAGTGTTTCAGTTTGTACCAGGAATACTTTCCTAAAATCATTCATGTGATCATCATCTTTCCTCACTGTGGTTTGCCTCACCTAATGGCCTGTATAAAATGGATTGCATGCCATTAAACAGAATGGGAAGAGATACTCCAGCTAGTGAGCAGTCAGGGTATGGAATGGAACTAAAGCTTGTCTGAAGCACTGTACTGCTGAAACCTGCACAGTGGGAACTTCAGGTTCTCACACCAATTATTTTGCTTTAGGTAACCACTCCCACAGCATTTCACCAAGTGCTAACATGATGTAGCAAACCAAAAGACGTGTTTGAGTAATCCCACAGGCACACAGTAATTCACAGGTTTTTATGTGTCTGGTGAATTCATATGCCGGTTTTTGTCTCAATGCTGTGGTTGTCACACACAGCTTTGACATTCTCTTTCCCTTTGTACCCCTTGGCCACTGGGCTCCCCAGCACACCACTGATGGTCTCTTGCTGCTATGCCCTCTCCAGCATCCTTCAGTTCCCCTTTCTCACCTTCCAAGAAGGCTTAGACTCAGTTTCCCTGACCTCCATAAATGGATTTTTTTTTCTCTCCTCACTTGAGAAGAATTTCATGCCTAACCAGTCCAATCCTCCTCCTTCCACCCAAACCCTTTGTTGGCACTGAAGTAAATGTTACCCTTTCAGCACAGTCATAACCACACAGTTTGTTATTGCTGTGTCATTGTACTGTTCGTCTCAGCTTCTTCCTCAAAATATTCTGAGAAATCTCTTTGCAAACAGTGAGCATTTGAAATCCCACTGTGACAATCCTTGATTGGTTGTCACAGGCTCCACCAACTGCAGCAAAGCTGTTTCCAGCAGCTGCCTGGAGATAGACAGGAGGTCTCTGTGCACTGAGCAGGGCAGAGGATGGCTTTGTGACCTCTGTCACCCACGTTATCTAAAAACCTCCCTTTCACAACCAAAGAACTGATCTTTCATTGCACAGCAGAATAACACTGGCTTGTTTTGAAGAAAAGTAGTAGCCCTGTTTGGGTTTAAAAGCAAAAATGTTTTCAATCTCTGCACAATCAGGCTCTTTGGAGTTGGTCTCAAGTGAAAAATTTTCAATTCTTTCCCATTTAAACTGTTTTAAGGCCATGGGGAGATTTCTCCATAGTGAAAACCTCTCTGTCTCTGAGCTGTAAAGGCAAAAGGCAGAATTGGAATAACAAGGCCTCGTGGGTGGTGATCTGGGTTCCCATCCTGCTTCTCTTTCTTGGGTAAGCCACAATTAGTCTGGGACTCAGAGCTCCAAACTGTTGCCTCTTGGATTCTTTTTCAGTCTTCTGCAAAACAACTTATCTCTCTTTCTCTGAGCCAGACTCCAGCATCTTCTTTTTTCTCCTCTTTAAGCTCATTTCACAGTGTTTCATAGAGCCTGACGATAAGGCAGGTGTGGGAAGTTCAGCAAACAGCTGAGACCACCGGGAGCACCTGCTCTGCCTGCCTGCACAGACGGGATCTGGCCTGAAGCTTTCAGTAGTGGGGCTGAAGCTCCTTTCCAAAACTGCTGCTCTCAGGTTACTCCGTGATTGCAGCCTGTGGCTTCAGCATCACCCTGGTAGCTTTTAGCTGTCCCAGGCTTGCCTCAAAATTGCTGCCATTTCCAAACATTATGCTTTGTAGAAGGGTTGTGCTTAATCAAAACCACACACCTTTTGGCTTTTATTCCGACGCATTGGTTTTGTAGTATGTGACTTTACCAGGCATCAGAAATTAACAAAACCAAGGAACAAAACAAACAAACAAACAAACAAACATACAAAAAAAGTTTTTAGCAAAATGAAAGGCTCTCAGATAAAATTACCAGATGAGAAAGCCACGTAAAAGTCACATAACATTTAATGCAGCCTTCACCAACATAACCATCCGCTCAAGCACTGTGTAATTTTCTTTTACGTGTACATAATCTCAATTAAAAAAATTCCATAACTAGAAAACTAGATGTACTCTGCCACTACTGTGTAAAGCTATAGATTTGGTTACCATTTTTTGGTAATAAACATATTTACAAGCTGACACTTCACTGGAACTAATTAAAGACGTTGTCACCATATCCATGAGACCAGTCCAACAGACAGACATTACTTTTCACATGTGACAGAGTGATAGGTTTGCTAAAAAATGGGCAAAGAAATTGACTGAAACGAAAAGGTGTGAATGAAAACTTGGTGATTAGTTTGAAAAGAGACATACTGAAAGTTAATGGAGTCTGTTAGCCACAAATGGTTTTTTATATTAATTTTTTTCCTAAATGCATTATAAGAAAGGTAACTTGGATGCTTTATTGTATTTTTTCACATCTTCATAGTTTACATTTTATTTGCTTATTTTTTATATGCATGTGAAAATTTTGCCGGAAAAAAAGGTGGGGTGCATTGTCCCACAGCAGCCAAGGTCCTACAGGGGACCTGTGACAGACTGAAATAGAAGCGTGAAAAACAAGGTACTCTGTTGATCTGGTATGTAAACTGTTGGTGCATATAGTGACAACCTACTCCTGCTTAGTATGAAAGTCAGGGGAATGGAGGCTAAAGTAAAGCAACTACAAGCATTAAGTGAATAATGGTAGGGGAGCTTTGAGTGCAAAGCCACTCCAACTGAGCTCTACTGATGGTAAAGTTATATATGCCCAGTATTGCCCAAGTGACAGTATCAGAAATATCAAATTTGGATGTAGATGTAGCAAAACAAGGATCAATGGCAAAAAACAGTCAGGTGTGGGGTGCTGAGAGGAGCTTGGTGGGGTAAGGAAGCTGTAAAAATGTCAGCTAATATAAGAAAAAAATAAGAAGAGAAGTATGAAGTCAGGTAGAGAAAAAAGGTGAATCCTCTAGCAACAGGAGTATGAATGTCTGCAGACAGTGGTGATGCTGACCTGCATGCCCCAGATCAATGGTACATTTCCTTCTAGGTTGATCATTAATCAAAAATATGTTAACCAGTTTGCATCAGCTACCTCTCGAGTCTCCAACCTGAAGAGAAAATGTCAGACCTCGGCAGTAATGATGCTAAAAGAAGACTGAACCCAAAATATTTTTCAGCCTACCAGTGCCCAGTTCTTTGCCAAAAATTGGTATGAAGTTAATTAGTAATTACTTACTCCCAGGTCCTTTGTGCTCTCTGTTTTGTCTGTGCAGCTGTCCTTGGCTACGAAAAAAAACCCAAAAGGCCAGAAGGTCCTTCCTCCAGATTCTAGGTTATCAGAAATTGTTTTCAAATACTGCTTTCATAGAGACAGGGAAGAGAATGCCAGCAGGAGATGAAAGTGATGCAGGAAGAGGCACCAGTGAAGAGGCGGCCTGAGACAGATAGAAATCTCAGCAAGGACAAACTGTTTTGCATTCCTATGGATGAATGCAGAAGGCCAGACTTGCAGTTTCATAAGTCAGCTACACTCCTGAACATTTTGGCAGAAATAAAGAATTATTGTATGTACAGATGGCAGTAGTAAATGTCAGTATTTCTGATATTTCTTATGTTGCTGCTTCTACTGAAAACAAAAGGTCTGGCCATAAGTCTGTTTAACTGACACTGGAAAAGACACCCTCTGTTACTATGAGACCATTTTCTAAATCAAAGAGAAATTGGTGTTGAACTCAAAGTTTCATCCATTAGCTTTTGGCTGTTGTACAATTTCAACAATTTTGGCTTTTTATTAGATAAAGATTAGGGATGAAGGTTCAGAAGCTTACCTTTCAGCATCATGCTTTTCCCTTGAAACTCCAAAATATCCAAAAGTACCTTGATTTTACTTACTGACCCTTGCTTATATGTCTACATTACTCTGTTTAAAGTCTTTGCTTCCTTGCTGTAGAGAGATGATTCTACAAAAAGTCCTGATTAGCCTCCATCTTTCAGTTAAAGGACAAGCTGCTGTTAATTTTACCGTGGCACACCCTATAGATGTTCTACCCTATAGAGGCAGTATTCCTGATACTTACACTTTCATTTTGGGATTCATATACTAGCACACCTACAGTTTCACTGGTGAATCCAGGGCCACCTTTAAGCTTTTGCAGTGAAGTTCTGGTCAGGACAGGCCAGGCAATTCCATGAGCAATGCTGACAGGAGGTGGCCTAGGCTGAGCAGGTGGCTGGACCCACAACCCTCCAGAGGTCACTGCCCACCTCAGTTTTCTCTGGCTCTAAGGAACAATGGCTGCAGCCTGTCCCCAAGATCATAGCACCACAGGACAGCTCGGGCTGGCAGGGACCTCAGGAGGCCTCCATTCCTACCCCTGCTCAGAGCAGGCTCGGCCCTGGGGTCAGACCAGGTCTCAGGGTGTTATCCTGTGGGGTCTGGAAACAACCCAAGCATGGAGATGGCACCACCTTCCTGGGCTCATGCCCCCTGTCCAGCTGTCCTCATGGGGAATAAGATTTCCTTATCTCCAGTCCTTCTGGTTCTGCTCAGCTCGCTGCCCACCAGGACCCAGAGCCTTCTTCCCAGAGCTGCCCTTGGTCTCACAGGCATGGCTGCCAGAACTCTGCCTGCCCAGGGCAGAGCTGCCCTTTTCTCCTGCCCCAAGTACACGGGGAACCTGTCCTTTCCTCCCACTGGTCCTGGTCCCTTTGGACAGCTGTCCTGCCCTCATGTACACTGACTTGGCATCACTTGCAAACCTGAAGGTGCACTTGGTCACCTTCCCAGGTCACTGATAGAGATTTTAAATAGGACAAACCCCAGAGAGATCTTTCCCTTGTGACATCTCATAGGGCACCAGCCTCCTGGCAGGTACAGCCCAGTGACCATCACCTCTGAGCACAACCTGGGGGGCCACCCACCCACACTCCAACATGCAGCTTGGTTACTGGGACGTTATGTTAGGGTGCTGGAAGCCTTGCTGAAGTCAGCCTAAATTGTATCCTGTTTTTCACATGTGCACAAATCCAGTCATTTCATCACAAAAAGTAATGAGATGGGTAAAGCATTTTTCCTTTTGTCAAGCTGTGCTCTCAGTTCCCAATCACCTTCTCCTTCCTCATGTGGTAAGACATGAGCTCTAAGAGGACACATGCCATGATTTTTTCAGGTACCTGAGTAAAACTGGTCAAGCTACAGTTCCCCAGTCTGTCTTTTGGCCCTTCTCCAATTGTCTAGGGCCTCATATATCTACATGACAAGAGAAAAATATTTAAGAGAAGAAAACAATTATCAGTTGCCAATTCTGTGTTGCTGAAGTAGAAACTTCTTTCCTCTGATATTTTGCTTTGAAAAGCTGCCCTATGTTAATTGAGAGACAGAAGTTCTTGCAGGGTGGCTTTATTATTTTACTTAGAACTGAAGTCACGCTTACTTGATGGTCACTGTCAGGACTGTGTCCTTTTTTTTATACTTCTGAGCTTTAATTGAAAATTGTCTGTGTTTGCAGTCTCTAGACATACACATGAACAGCACAACTTTGAGAAGCAAGATAATTATTACTTCCTTTAGTCAAAATATCACGGGAAGAACTTTGTACATAAGGACAACCTGCCGTGGAGCGTCCTTAGTGTTTTGTCCAAGCAGGAAGTGTAACAGGAGCTCTATCTCAGGACAGAGATAAACGACACAACCATGCTCTATTCATGTGCAAAAACTTTCTCTTCATTCTAACGCATATGGTTTGTGGCTCCTCACAGTTGAAGAGGACAAAGCACATGCTTTGTAAGTTCTAATGAGACGACAGAGGTGAGCAACATGCCTACGTAATACAGTTCTCATGCTTTGGACCACGTTCCTTTATCTTCACAGATCTGAAATTAGGAAGAGAAACCCTAATACCTTTTCCCAGGAAAGAATGCAGGGCCAAAACCCTGGCATTCTGTATTGGCGTATCATACTGCTGCCTTAGGGATTAGAACATCACCAAAATGCCTATTCTGCTTTGGAATAAAACTGACATTACAGCATACTGGTATGCAGCCTTGGAATATCCTCTGTGGTACTCACAAACCAGACATTCCAGTGGATATCTTTCTGTGCTACCTTTATAGATATGCAAAGACCAGGAATAAAGTGCTACTAAAAAATGTTCTGAAACGCTACTTCCCTTTCAAAAACAACTGGAGGAAATAAATTTGACATTTTCTTTTAAATGTAAGGAAACAAAATCTTGAAGAAAGGTATTCACTGAATGCTAGATAAAATATATGGGATTAAAGCTTTTTAAAAGTAGATGCTAAATTCATATTTGAGCACTTCAGAGGTACAGCAAGTGCTATCAATTTCAGCCTGAAATGAGTAAGTCCTTAACAGAAATGGAGAAAGCTAACCAATATATGAGTTCCATCAATGATATCAACATCCCACTACAACTTTTAATTTAACAAGAAGGAACAAAGATTTCTCCTTTAATTAAAAGGATAAAAGATAATGATGATATCAGATACAGACCAGAAATTCTGTGAAAAAAAATCAGCAACAGTTAAAGTCAAAACTTGTGCATGAATTTTATTAGTTTGTTTCCTGAGCAAGATTTACAACACAACATGCAGATGCATTAAACAATGTACTTCGCTATACATTCTGCACTTGTGACAGTACACTTGTGACAGCTGTGCAACAAAAGTAGCCATTGAGAGAGTTTGTAGCATTTAGTAATTTCAAAGTGACTGGATCTTCAGTAAACAAAGATCTTGAGTGTTAGTAGTGTCAGTGTTAAGTTTGCAATACCTATCAAGGTGAAAGGTTAAATTTCAGCAGCAGATTTAAAGCTCCTTATATTTTGGCACAACTTCTACGTTAGAAGTTTTGGCAGTGTTTACCAAATTTCTTTCACTATCTTAGATATGAGAGTAAAAACTTGAGCAAAATCAGGCCTCAATTAATTGAAAACACAGAAGGGAATGGTAATGGTAGGAAGACTAACAGTATCTCAGCACAAGTCACTTATGTCAGCATAATTCTGACAAGTTCTTTTCATGAATTGCCAAGCTCACTGCAAGAGTCCTATATGCATGTGCAGCAAAAAGATGGCTCCGCAAAATGTAATTACTTCTGCAACCAGGTAATGCTGCTGACACTCATTCACAAAAATGGTGTGCAGCTGGACCTGAATTCCACATCTTTCAGAAGCTCTAAACATTTAATTGAGAATCCTTGTCTTTCAGGAAGTGTAAGGGAATTCTGGACATCTAAATAAGGGACAGTATTCTTTTTAAAATCCAAATATTAGACATTTCAGGAAAAGTTGTGAACTAACTTCTGTTAACTTTTATGCCTCGCTGCATGAAAGTAACACTAAAAAGATATCTTGAAAACAGAAACCTGTTCACCATGGAGTGTTATAAACAATGTAAGTAATAAAGCAACCGTGGCTTCTCCAACTACAAGTGCAGCTCCTTCACAATGAATATTGAGTTATGGCTTTATACTGAAGCATGACACAAATTCCTATGTTTGTCCAAAGAGAGAAAGATATAACAACATGCAGGACAGATCTCCCTGATTTCAGTGGAACACACACCACCAAAAAAATCTGGATTCACCTGACACCACATCACTCTACCTTCTATCAAGAAAAAAAGGTTGAGGCATACAAATAGAAAATGTGTTTTTATTTTCAAGTAAAGCTGGGAGGTGTGCTAAGCTGAACTAATAAGGTAGTCAAGCTTAATGACTAGAATTAACTTTGTAAAATACTAATCACATTAGTTCATAGCTGTGCTCGTCTCTGAATTAAGAATTGCTAAATATATTACTGGTGATGTAAAAATTAAAAAAAAAAATACTGGTTTATCTTTTAGTTTGTCCATCACCTTGGTGTTCTTTGGGAATTATAGAATCATAGAATTAAGTGAGTTAGAAGGGGCCTCTGAGATCATCAAGTCCAACCCTTGATCCAACCCCACTGTGATTACCAGATCATGGCACTCAGTGCCACATCCAGCCTCATCTTAAAAACCCCCAGGGACAGTGAATCCACCACCTCTCTGGGCAGGCCATTCCAATGCCTGATCACTCTCTCTGGAAAGAACTTCTTTCTAATATACAACCTAAACCTCCCCTGACAGAGCTTAAGCCCATGTCCTCTTGTCCTACTGCTGATTGCCTGGGAGAAGAAATCGACCCTCACCTGGCTAAAACCTCCTGTCAGGGAGTTGTAGATAGTGATAAGGTCTCCCCTGAGCCTTCTCTTCTCCAGACTAAACAAGCCCAGCTCTCTCAGCCTCTCCTCACAGGACTTGTGCTCAAGTCCCTTCACCAGCCTCGTTGCTCTTCTCTGGACCCGCTCCAGCACCTCAATGTCCTTCCTGAACTGAGGGGCCCAGAGCTGAACACAATACTCAAGGTGTGGCCTCACCAGCACTGAGTACAGGGGAAGGATCACTGCCCTGCTCCTGCTGGCCACACTGTTCCTGATCCAGGCCAGGATGCCATTGGCCTTCTTGGCCACCTGGGCACACTGCTGGCTCATGTTCAGCCTCCTGTCAATCAGCACCCCCAGGTCCCTTTCTGCCTGGCTGCTCTCCAGCCACTCTGTGCCCAGCCTGTAGCGCTGCAGGGGGTTGTTGTGGCCAAAGTGCAGGACCCGGCACTTGGCCTTGTTGAACTTCATCCCATTGGAGTCAGCCCATCTCTCCAGTCTATCCAGATCTCTCTGCAGAGCCCTCCTGCCTTCCAGCAGGTCGACACTCCCTCCCAACTTGGTGTCATCTGCAAATTTGCTAATGGTGGACTCAATTCCCTCATCTAAATCACCGATAAAGATGTTAAACAGGACTGGGCCCAGCACTGATCCCTGGGGAACACCACTGGGGACTGGATCCCAGCTGGATGCAGCCCCGTTCACCAGCACTCTCTGGGCCCTCCAGCCAGTTCCTGACCCAGCACAGAGTGCCCCTGTCCAAGCCATGGGCTGCCAGCTTTTCCAGGAGTATATTATGGGAGACAGTGTCAAAGGCTTTGCTGAAGTCCACTCACGGCTGTGGAGGCGAGGAAGAGAGAAGACTATAAAAGACGGAAAAAAAATTATGTATCCCATATCAGTCTTGTGACTCCTCCCAAGTTCTAGCCCCTTCTTCCCCGAACCCTATAAAAGGACTTGTCCTTCCCTCAGAAAGGGGATGATGCACTCTTGCCCGGGGGATGACACACCTCTTCCCCTGAGGATGCTTACTGGCTGCCAATAAAACCTACAGCAAAGCACAAGAACCCCTGTGTCGTCCGTGTCCTTCTCCCGCACCCGGGCTGCGACACACAGCCTTCCCCTTATCCACCAGGTGGGTCAGCTGATCATAAAAGGAGATCAGGTTGGTCAGACAGGACCTGCCCCTCCTAAACCCGTGCTGGCTGGCTCTGATCCCTTGTCCATCCTGTAGGTGCTGTGAGATTGCACACAGGATGATCTGCTCCATAACCTTGCCAGGCACTGGTCAGGCTGACAGGCCTGTAGTTTCCTGGCTCCTCCTTGCAGTCCTTTTTGTAGATCAGTGTGACATTCGCCAACTTCCAATTGTCTGGGACCTCCCCAGAGAGCCAGGACTGTTGGTAAATGATGGAGAGCAGCTTGGCAAGCTCTTCTGCCAACTCCCTCATCACCCTAGGATGGATCCCATCTTGTCCCATGGACTTGTGTGGATCCAGGTGGCTCAGTAAGTCACTGACTATTTCCTCCTGGAATACAGGGGGGCTGTTTGGCTTCCTGTCCCTATCTACCAGCTCCAGGGAAGGTCTAATACTTTAATTTGAATGTTTTGCCAAGCACTGGAACAGGCTCTCCAGGGAAGTGGTGGCATCATCGTCCCTGGGAGGGTACAAAAAGTGTGTAGATGTGGCACTTAGGAACATCTTTTAATGGTGGACCTGGCAGTGCTGGGTTAATGGTTGGACTCAATGATCTGGGAGGTCTTTTCCAATCCAAATGATTCTATGCACCTTACTGACACTGACAACGGAACTACCAGTAGCAGTTTACAGACAGAAAGACTAACAAGTGCCGTGGAATGACACCAAGTTTTCAGTTTTGTGTTTTGGAAGAGCTCTGTAATGCTGGATCACTGCACACTCCACTGCAGGATGGCCCAACAACATGCAACAGAGTATCCTGGTTGGCACTTACATGCACAAAGCTGCTTCAATAATGACCTAGTTCCCACGTGCAGCGTGTTGCTGTTTTTGCTGCTAATAATTAACAACTTGCACACAAGAATAGTACCTTATAGTATGTTAAAAATTCCAAATGTTTAAATGCTCTAAAAGAAGGAGCCAGTGGTGTTAAAAAGGGAGATAAGGGAAGTCATATTTCAGATTTGTACCACATACATACGAACAAATACTTTTAAGAACTCTTTAAAACTCTTGGAAAGTGCCTATTGTGCAACTTCCATGATTGGAGAGGACATACATATTGTTTTCTGTGGAAACCCTGAAAACACAGACACAGCAGAACAGGGAATAACTGACATACACCTGAAGGAAGTCTCTGGGGAACGAAAATTAAAATGCTTCCCTTTATCGTACACCAAAACAGGTTCAAATTTATCTGCTAAGCCAATATGGCCAAGGATCCTCTGGTAACATTTACTTTAACAATTAAAAAAAGCACACAGAAGACACAAATTCATTAAAATAATCATGCTTGTCTAGCTAAGCTGATATCCCCTCTATCAAGACCCCTCCAGCTTCGGACACACCTTAGTGTTACTGAGCTCCTGAGGCCACATCCTCAGTCGTCAATGATTGTCACCAGTGTGGTGTCACACTGACAGATTCCGTGCAATATCAGACACGTGAAGAACTTTAAAATGTCATGAGCATATCACGTTCTTGTACACTGGTATAGAACGGCCTCCCAAAGATGAAGGAATGTAGACCCGGTTTAATCTTCTCAGCCAGTGCCATTATTATGTTAAGATCGCCCTCTGCTGTTAAGTCAAGATCTACCTTTAAGCTTCGAAGAGACTTAAAAGGTTTTTTTCCTTTTTGCCTGCAAGAAAATGAAAATGTGTGTTGTAAAAAAAAAGCATAAGAAGTTTCTCAGAACCTGATTTCTATTATCTGTTCACTTACGTGTCATCCTCTATGTATTTTATTAAAGTTAAGGCTTTTCTGTGCAAGACCAGCAGAAATTGTGCAAGAAAAGTACTCCTTAGAGACAAGCCAGGCTTCAGGTGAAAGATCTGTTAAAAATTATATCAGAATATTAGGAAGACATGGAAATTTGAGAACCATTTTAAGAATGTGGAAAATAATGAAACATTGCAAACACATGTAACATATCCTTAATTAAAGCAAAGCAGGCAGATAACAGCAGATTTTTAGATATAAGCAACATGCTTTCTTAGTTTTATCTGTTCAGATGAAATATATTAAACTGTTTTACAATACTGTTTGGATACAGTATTATTTTTCTTTTAAATTAAAATTATCTGAAATTATTCTCAGCCAGGTAGCTTTCTCAGTACTGTAATTGTTGACAGTGTAGCACATCAACAGAAAATGTGCACTGTTTTTCATACCTAAGCAAGATTTTTAGTATTATACTAATATTTTTCTTTCTACTTACATAGAGAAGAATCATAGCAGTGGTATGATGAAGAGCTACCAAAACAACAAATGATCTATTTACATGACATTAGCTGTTACTAGAGCTCAAATTAGTGAACTTTAGCTCTTGTTCTTTCTGAAAAAGCAACAATTACCTGATCCAGAAAAGCTTTTACTAAAGTATCTCGATGCAGGATATCTTGAAAGACATTTCTACAGAAAACAAAGGAAACAAACATGTGAGGTAATGCCTTCAAGGGACCCTAACCTTCCAGCATCTGAGCATAGCAATAGCATTACTGTTTACAATCTGGTTGAAATTAGAAGTGAATTTAAAACTTTAATGGTTTCTGATATTTTTAAAGTTAATGCAGAATTTTAAAGCAAAACTTTCAGAAGAAATTAAATAAACCCAGGAAAGCCATTGGGCCCTGCACTTAGCTCTGTTATAACCCTAATTAAACAGGCAATAAAATTAACATAAAATGGTCAGAATTATCACTGAAAATGAATTTCAATAATATTTAATGCAACAAAACTACTGCAGGACTTGGTAAATTCCTCCAAGTCAAATGAAACTACCAGAGCTGAAAGTTTCTCAAAAGCAAAAACCTTCATGTACTTTATTAGAAGTAGGCTTTTCACTCGGTCACTCTCCTGTCCCAAATCAAGTCACTTTGTGAGATGTGAGAGGAGTACATACAGATCAGGTGTGAAACTCTCATCAGTGTGGATAATATGATCTTGAGACATTTCTTCATCCGAATTAGCTCTCCAAAATGCTGTCAGCTCCGATCTCATGTATCGTCGTTGGTTATAGATGTGCTCGTGACAGGGGGGCATCTGCTTTACTGTGTTGACATCCACGTCTATATGTGTGGTAGGGTATGGGGCATACATTACTTGACGGAAGGGCAGCACGAAGCTTCCTGTTGCATCCTGGTTTAGTGAAAAAAAAAAAAAATTCCAGTTAAAAGTGCAAAGCTGTACTGGAACAAAACAAAATTAAAGCATCATGTCTAAATTTTATACCCCACTTGTTTAAACACATTTTATTTAAGAGAACTGGTGGCTGTATCCTAGTACTAAGTCCTTAATACTGGGTGATTCCCTTAGCATAACAGTGAAAACAGGCACTGAGGTGACCTGTGTATAGCATCACCTGGCTCATAAGGCTATTAGCATTACAGTACTATATTTACCTGGTAAGTTCTGACTGCTCACCAGAGCAAGAAGCATTATTTTTTTTATCAATCTTCACCTATAGTTACAACCTATTTAAAATACTTGGAAACTGCAAGACTGATGCAACTGTTCCTTCTTCGGTTTTGGTACAACACGAAAACTCAATGCCTTTTGGGATTCCAGCCCAAGAAGACAAAAGAGTATTATTACTGTACCTCAAAGTACAGGAACACTTCTGAACAATCCTCAAAAAACAGATGTATCAGGGAAAAGACTGGCTGGGAATTTTAGCATGCAAATAGTTACAGGGAAAGCCACAGGACTAGAAAAGAATCAAGGGCAGATGACGCATTTCTTTGAACGTGAATGTGTGTATGCATATCATATGCACAAACACACTGGAGGATGTTCTTGAACTACAGAAGAATAGAACTTTCTAAGTATACTTACTTTAAGTAAGCCTTGAACAAAAAGGCCTGACTCGTACTTGAAAGAAGACTCATTTCTACAGAGCCTGGAACACTTCCGTTCAGATGGTGTAAGAAATAGACACAATGTTCTCACAATCTGCATTAAAAAGAACAATTTTGAAAAACATTAAAATGTAAGGAAGTAAGTCTAACTAGACTGCATTAGGTACGTCAAATGATGAACAAAAAGGTTGACCTTATTAAAAACAGCTGAAACTTTACCAAGGCCACAGAACAGTGACAAGCTTACATTATTAAGGTGTAAGCTACGGTACTCCAACTTGTCAAATGATGAAAAAATCCAACACTCTTTTGCAAAGTTTGTTTTTTATCCAATTATATAGAACAAATCACTTTTGTCTTCTTCTACCTCTATTACATAAACATGAGCTACCATGATTACTTTCCTAGCCTTTTAAGTCTCTTATTCATTCCATATTGAAATAGCAGTTATTGTCTCAAATCAGGCAAGTCAATTTCCTAAAGAAGTACCCATGCTTATTTCCTCAGTAATTTCCTTAAACTCTCAATTAAAATGAATACAGGTACTTCATTATCCATTTTCAAACTCCTGAAACAGCTACCAGTAATCACTCCAAATACAACATGTATTCCATTCTGCTAATCTTTCAGCCTTAACCTGCGGTGTCCTATCTGTGTCTGAGGTATTTGAAAAGATATCTTGCACAATGTCTTTCTGCAGTATCTAAAACAATGACAACAGAGTTTTTGACTGATGCTTTTCACCACAAGATGCCACAGGTGTTTTTTACTTCAAGGCAAGTTAAAGTATGCCATTAAGGAAGCAATTACTTCAGAACAGTTGTACCGTGACACAAGGAGCATGCTGCTGATAAGAACACGTGTAGAATTAATGTGTGAAATCTACCCTGGCTGTATCTTGAGACTCACACTCTTTTACACTGTTTTTTCCTATAGTCTTTAGCTTATTGATACATTATTTTACATATTCATAACCATTTAGACCTTAAATCCTCTTCCTTAACTATTTCATGATCTGTAAGCTTTTTATAACTATCTAAGCCTTTAACATTTTCTTAACATTATATGTGTGTGTGTGTGTATGTAACATAACATCTCCATTAAACTAATCATGTGTAAATCTTACATCTCTGAAAACCTACATATTAACTGTGGTTAGCTAATTTCAGCTAAGATCTGAGAATTTTCTTTTCTCTGGTTTCCCTTTTGAGTATCAGCAGTTACTGCTGATTTGACCAGAGGTGCTTTATCATCGCTGCTAATACACATAAAACAATGCATCCCTCTGCCCCAATTTTTATTAAGGATCACAAACTGTTTCTTTCAAAGCACAGGTTTACTAAAGATGCTTTGAATTTTTTTTTTTCCAGATTGTTATATTTCTTTATGGCAAGGAGCCCTACATATTATAAAATATGTAATATAATATATATATATATAGTTAACAAGTAATGTATAATATATTTAGCAGGCCCAGTGTTTGCAATTTTTATTTCACATTGAAGAAATATATGCAGGTTCCATGAAACACAAGCAGCTCATGATGCAGAAGTACGTTTATTGCCCACTGCCAAGAGAAATCATGCAGACAATCATTGCTTAAGAGTATACAGACAATACCAATTGATGTGGGTATTGTCTGTATACTCACTGCTAGCAGTGTACCCCAGGACTCAGGTTTGGGGATGGTCCTGCTTAAAACCTTTACTGATGATCTGGCCGTGGGGATTGAGTGCACCCTCAGTAAATTTGCAGGTGACATAAGCTGGGTGAGAATGCTGATCTGCTTGAGTGTAGGAAGGCTCTGCAGAGTGGCCTGGCCAAACTCCATCAGTGGACTAAGGACAACTGCATGAGGTTCAGTAAGGTGAAGTGGCAGGTCTTGCACTCTGGTTACAAACCCCTGCGGCGCTACAGGCTGGGCTGGGGGAGGAAGGGCTCAAGGGCTGTTCAGCAGAAAGGGACCTGGAGATGCCGGTTGACAGCCGGCTCAGTGTGAGCCAGCAGTGTGCCACGTGGCCAAGAAGGCCAATGGCATCTTGGCCCGTATCAAGAACAGTGTAGCCAGCAGGACTAGGGAAGTGATCCTTCCCCTGTACTCAGCACTGGTGAGGCCACACCTTGACTGTGTCCAGTTCTGGGCCCTTCACATTAAAAAGGACATTTTGGTGCTGTCCAGCAAAGGGCAATAAGGCTTGTGGAGGGTCTAGAAAACATCTTATGGGGAATGGCTGAGGGAACTGGGTTTGTTTAGTCTCAAGAAAAGGAGGCTCAGGGGGCACGTATTTCTCTCTACAACCCTCTGAAAGAAGGTTGTAACCAGGTGGGGACTGGTCTTTTCTGCTGTGCCTGCAGTGAGAGGACAAGAGGAAATAAGCTGAAGCAGGGAAGATTCAAGTTTAATATTAGAAAAAAAATTTTCCCTGTTATGGTGGTCAGGCATTGGAATAGGTTTCCTGGGGAGGAGTCACCATTCTTGGAGATGTTCAAGAGTGTCTGGATCTAATGCTGAGCGATGTGGCTTAGGGGTTACAGTGGCAGCGCTGGGTGGACAGTTGGACTTCACAATCTTAAAGGTCTCCTTCCCCCTTGATGATTCTATGATTCTGTGACACAGTTGAAATGGACAAGCCAGTCACATCTCTTCAATCTGTATATTTTAGCTAACAAACCTAATTTTAAAACCTCAGACTCATTTACTACTCATATACTGTATCAATTAAATAAATTGGTTTTCTTATGGTTGTCAGAATACAGTTGATAAGGCAATTTTCAGGCAGAATTATCATCTGCAAGATCAGTCAGCTAAAGATAGCCCAATAACAGTATTCCTTCCTTCTTCAAGCTCAAGTATATTTATAAATAACTTTGTTCCAAGTAACACACTAACACTCCTAACAGCATTTAAGTTGAGTTTATGGAAAGCACGTTACCTTATTTACTTTTTCTGCACTGCTTCCTACGACTACCGAACAACCACAGGTCTGCAGGTGTGAACTAATTGCACTGCAAGTAAAAACAAACATAAGACATTTAATCAGACTTTTCAAATGAAACTATTAGCACCTTGACAAGAAGAATAAAGTGGTCCACATATAAATAAATATGGCCTATAGGCCCATAACCATGGCACTTTCAGCAGCTGTGTAGGTAACTGCTGAAATCCAAAAGTTTAAGAGTTTTTGCAGTATTGAAAGCATTTGTGATGCTGTATAAATAGAAGGCACTAAGCACTACATAAATTAATGCAGTTACACACAGGAGATGTGATGAAAGGTAAAAGAACATCAGTTAAAACCCATGAAATAGGCTTTCCCACAGGAAGAGACCAAGTTGCTCTCAAGTTCAGCTAGTTCCACTTAAATATTAAAAATGGGGGAAAAAGAGAAATACACAATTCAACAATAAGCACTCTGTACATCATACCATTTTTATACATGGTTTTTTTACTATTTCATAAAAAATGTAAGACTTTGACTCACATTCTCATAAAATTAAATGTAAGTATCAAAGAAAAATTATATTTGTATCTTCCACAACCATCTACAGAGATGCAGCTATTAGCCCAGAGCCATTATTCTAAAAACACAGAAACCTTTACAGCATTTTATAGACAAAAATCTCAAAAAGCCAAATACATGTCACTGTCCCCCCTCTTAAACTATTCCAATACAAGTTCACATGCACATACAGATAGATACACACAAGTTTAAACCATTTTAACTACAGCATAGATCAAAACTGAATTTCATACTTGAGAAGAAAGCCTTCATGGCAACTGTCCCCAATGTCATCATCATTTAGCACTGTGTCACTTATCTGAAATACAAGTAGTTGTAAAAAAAAGTCAGACAAGGATATGAAACATCTTCCAATTAATTGATTTTCATTTTCATTGATAGGCGGGAACTTCTGGGAAACTCTTTAAGTTGCAAGACTTCCCCAAAAGCACAGTCTTAAAAAGACCTTCTGACTTCAGATAAAGAATTTTGGAAATGAGAAAGTCACTTGATTATTACATGTTCTTCACCAGTCACAAGTCAGGTTCCTCTTAGCGTTTTTTTTGTTTCTATGACCTTGTCCAGAGCTCTTTACATTACTGAATGTCAGATCACTTCTATTTCTTCCATGAGAACACTACAATGCACTGAGAAAGGTATCAAGATCAAATCTATTTATCTGTCCACTCATTTCGGTTTGCATCAAATAGTCTTTGCGCTCTTAAAATGGTATCATCCTAAGCAGTTAATTTTGCCAAGTGCTGACCATGAAAAACACTGCCATTCCCTACACCACTTAGAACTTGATGTGAAAAAAGTTACAAGAACTTAGGAAAACAGCGGCCTTTTCTCTGCCAAAGTGAGTGTCAAACCAAAGGGCCAAATTAACTTTTTTATCCAGAGGGCCAAAGACACCTTTTTTTATTCAGAATACAAATAAAACCAGGACTTACATCTATTTCTTCTGGAACACTGTGTGATTTCATAGATGAAAGGAGTTCCATTACAGGAATGACTTCTCCTGTCAGCATTGGAATGATGCTCTGACCCTGCACAATAAATAAAATGCTTGAAGTAAAAGCACACTGGGTAGTCTTAGAAGTTACTAATATGAACTTGCCATATTACATGCAAAATATCCTTAACTTCCTATTATTTGGAAGGGTGGTATGAGCAGAAATTGATGCACAGACTTCTTGGGCTTTGCTCATCAACAGATATGAACTAGAAACATATTTGACTTCTCAACATCATGTCTAAAATGTATTTCCAGGGTCTTATGCTAATTTTCACAATCACTTTTGATGGGCCTAGACAAGAAGTATTTGGAGTGAGCTGATCTGATCATCCTATATTACATGCAACCACTGTTAAGCATTTTACATCCAAGTCTTATGTTTTAACAGTAACAGGAAACCAAAAGCAGGCATATGAGTTATTAACATACAAAAATACTTCTCTGATTTTATCTATGACAAGAAACTGAAGCCACAACTTCACATTTAGAGTTTCAGAAATCAAATTCTTTTCACAGTCTTATCCATTAGGTCTCCAACCATATTCAAATATGTCCCAGGTTGGACTTGGGTCCCAGCCAAGTGCCTGGACCCCAGAGACAAAACCTTCCCCCTCCCTTTTACTTTCTCCCAGCTGCCCAAAAAAAAAAATCAAAAGAACCCAAACCGAATTAAATTTTAAAGTGGAAGATTTATATATATATATAAAGAAAATTATATACACTATTACACCCCCCAAAAGGGAAAAGGGAAGGGAAAGGGAAAAAGGGATAAAAAGGTATAAAAAGCCAAATACTCCCCTTGAGAGGAAGCGAGCCACACCACACAGCTGCTGGCACTGTTTGCCTCTCAAGGCCAACCAGATGCGCTAGGCCTCACTCCCTCGCTCGGGCAGAGCGACAGCAAAGTTACCTTCACTTTCGATCTGCCGGAAGAAAAAGGGCGAGAGCTTCCTCTCTCTCCTTAATTATATTCTTGCTTACGTAAAATCGTATGGAATACTGGGAACATGACCTTGGTTCCTTGGTTACAACCTGATCACCAAGGAAGGCCTAGACTCAAAACCACTACACAATATGACACTCTGTATATCTCTGTAACTAAAAAGATGACCTAACATAGTGAAAAACCAACCTTGACAGGAAGCTAGCATGACTCTATGGAAGCTCCTGCCTTTATAGAGCTTCACATTCAAGTACGTGACTTTCCTTTTCTGAAAGGTAAAATTCTTCACAGGTTTCCCTAAAGTGATGAAATATATTTTCCTTCAACTTGGTCACAGCTTCCATCATCCTATCTTCAAAAACTTTGAATCCTGTGCATGGCACATCATCAGCTAGTCCACAGTATCTTCCTGGATCCCAAAAATAAGCAGCAGTTCTACACTCATCAGACGTAGTCACATAGTTTTGCGATGGTGTGCCAAATGCATGAACCAGGTGGTCCTTACCTGATCCTCCATTCTTTCCGTCCCTTCCAAGACAATCTTCTGGAAATGTTCTTGCCTCTCCTGAGCAAGAGAAGCATTTAAATATAAATGTTCTGTTATTTGTTTATGCATGTATGCACACAACAGTCAAAGGGCACAGTTTCTTCCCTGTGGAGTCACACTTCTTAGATTCAAATTTTGATGTTCAAGTCTCTTTTCTTTTACAGAGTTGACTTTAGCAACAAGTGATGTCACGCTACACAGAAAAACATTCCCTGCTCTGCCCCTCATCAAACCTCTCCCAAGCTTGGGCAGGAGTAGCAGGATAGGGAGGGTGTGATGACAATGACAAAACATGAAGTTTCTTCATTACAGATCAAGAAAATGCCAAATGATTGGATTATGGTGAGGAATTCCACTTTGTGTATGAGGGTTCCTGATGCAGCAAGAGAAAAATAAGATCTTCAGAATGAGAAAAATTGTTTCACTGGGGAGGGTAGGGGAAAAAAATGACTTTTTTCCCCCACCTCTTGAGACACTGACAAGTCTTCAAAACATTGTCTTATAACAAAGTACAGGAGATGTGAAACTCAAAATGCAAAAAACACAACGTACAACAGACTGAACAAAGCTCTGAAAACAGACTCATCAGCAGCTGAGTAGCAAACTGCATTAAAAATGAACTTACAATGGAATCAAGTTACTATTCAGAAAGAAAATTCAGCATTAATCACTGGAGCAATCAATACAATACATAGAAAATAGCAGATGCTGGGTGAACTAATGATATATTTTGCTAGAAGTTGACAGGTTATTGCATTTTTATTACTCATTAGTTTTCTGTGACCGATCCACTCAAAGTTAACCAACTTCAAGTAGGAAAAGAGTTTTAAAGATTTTTTTTTTTGAGCAAATGAATAGGGAATAAGCTAGAGCAACTTGCCCTAAAACTTGCCCTAACCACGTAAAAGACACATCTTTGGAAAACAATACTGGAACAAGCCAGATCCTTCATATCACCTCCGCCCTTCAGTTCAGTGTCAGAGAAATAAGACATCCTTGACAGTGATTTTAAAAGAAGTCAGTCTTCATGAAGATAAGGCTGAACATATGGTGTAAACCACTTCTTTCTGGAAATATAACCCCTCAAAATTATTAGACAAACCTACAGAATATAAATTGAAATAGATGAAAGGGGTTTCTAACCCCATATTGACGACTTGCTTCAGAGTTGTTTGTCTTTCTGTGCCACTCTGAACATTGCTCCATGTTTCTCCTAATCCTAGAGTTCAGAAGGCTTTTTCTCATCTCAAGTCTAGCCTGATCTGCTGTCTGCCTCTAGAAGAACAGTGAGAGCTAATAATTACAACTGTTAGAACTTTCAGAACAGACAGACAGCTCCTTTCAGACAGGATTTCAACATTTTTTGTTCTGCTGTATACAACCATAACTGTTGATCTGGCTCAAGTACAAACTACAGAATGAACCTGTTTTAATTCATTATTATTCTACAACTCATGCCTAAATTTTAATCTACATTTTCAAAGCAGTTTTCTCTTCTCTAGTTAAAAATGAAGAACTGCAGATATATCCAGGGATCTTTGATCAAAAAAAAAAAAAAAGACACTAAATATCTATTTCAGAATGTATCTGCTTCAAGAACAAAAAACTTAATGACTGATTTCTGAAGAAAGTAGTAGAAAACATTTTTTGCCACTTGATGGCTACTTCTACTGTGAAAACATACTGATATGGATCAGTGTCCAAAAACTGAGAATGATGGACAATTCTTATTTGATCACTCATGTTGGAAGTCAGTACAGAGGACACTAAATGACAGAAGCAATGTAATCAGGAACGTGAGACAGCATTCACTTACATCCAAAGCACTAACATCCAGCAGGCTTTTAGAAGACTGTAATAGGAATGAAATATTTGTGTTTCTACTGTATTGAAAATGAACTTTATGTATTATCCGTCCACTAAAAAGTAAGCCCCAGAAATATAAAAAGCCTATGATGGAAAGCACTCCCAGTCATCCTCAGGCAATACAGCAAAAACGAAACACCACCACAAAAATTAACATCAGCTTGTTATTTCTGTAATCTTAATTAGCTCAGATAAGAGCACTCAAAAAGGAATTTTTTAGTATGTTGACTGCAGGTGGCAGAACAGAAGAGGTACATAAACTTTATCACACAAACGAGCAATGCCATACACATTACAGCTGACATGCAATCTACTGTTCTAAGGCAACTTGCACACCATGAAGGTGACAGAGACTTTAATTTTTATTATTAGACTGTTATTCATTTTAAAGAAAAATACATAACAATAAGGAAATATCCATAGTGTACCCAAAGGTCAGAGTTCCAATTCTTCAAAAAAATTTAGCATGTTTCCCTTTTTGAGTTTCACAAGTAGATGTATTTTTGTGGTTCTCCCTTTGGTTCTACACAGTTCAACTCCTGCCAAACTGTTTGCTAATATTCTCCTTTTGAAAAATAAAACTGTAACAGCAATGACAACATTAATTGCCTCAGTTCCCTTTTCTGGACCTCAGCATTGAAAACAAAGATTTGAAACACAGAACTTTACAATTCCACCTAGTTTAAATACAGAAATCAACACAATAAAAGCAACTATTTATATGAAATTCAGAGACATGAAAAACTATACAGGATAGCCTCGCAGAAGTTATACAGTATTACAAGGATAAATCACGTGGCTAAAAATCCCAACCTTGTATTTGCTGATATAGTAATTTGATAACTTTTAACCTTCAAAACTGAGTACTTGTAGAGGTTAGTCTCCTTAGAATTTTTGTAAGTTTTGAATTGCTGGTGTTACAGAATCTCAATTCTTGCTTTTGCACATGACAATCTAACAGTTCATTTTAGTAATGAACAATTAACCTACCTTATGCATCCATATTCTTCCTTTCCTTATAATGTGTGTTAATCTATCCACGCACACTCTGTGAAGCGGCAGGTAGAAGCCAAGTTCACTTTGTGGAAGTATAATTGAGAGTCCATATGTGCTTCTGTCTCCATTCCAGTTTCCATCAAAGATTAATGACACAATGATTACCCTTTTTTCTGCCAAAACAAAGAACTTCACATCTATTGCACCGCTTTCTGCATTCCGGAGTATTTCTCCATTCAGCGTGTGGTTGGCAAGAAAAGTTATTTCACCATCACTGAGAAGCACCTGTTCTGTCTTTGGAGCCCAGATATGCCGCACTCGGGGGCCAAGAATATTGTCCCAGTAAGCAAAAGTGGCAGCTAATAAAGGTGACTCGCCATTCAAAGAGATCTCTGTTTTAGCAACTGCAGGGGACGGTGGTGGACAAAGAGCTGACATGCCTGTTTCCTCTCTCGTGTGTAACTGAAATGCTTACATTACCTAAAGAAAAAAAAAAAAAAAGTGTTTGCAGGAATAAACCAAATAAATTAGAGCAGACCTCATTATCATCTCATCTTATTTTTACGTGACCACATAGTGATAGGACAAGGGGGAGATGTTTTAAACCACGAGAGGAAATTAGATAATAGGAAGAAATTATTTACTGTGAGGGTGGTGAGGCACTGGAACAAGTCCAGAGAAGTGGATGCTCAATCCCTGAAAGTGTTCAAGGCTAGGCTGAATTGGGCCCTGAGCAACCTGATCTGGTGGGTGGCATCCCTGCCCAGGACAGGGTGGGTTGGAACTAAATGATCTTTAAAGTTCCTTCCAACCCAAGCCTTTCTACAATTCTTTTATTACCAAATAATACCTGACTTCTACACCTGAGATTTCACTGTAGACTTCATTAATTCAGGAAGTGTGTGTATATGTATATATATATATATATATACACATATACACACACACACACACACACACACACACATATATATATATGTTCCACATAATGCTTTACAAATGTTAGTCAGACGCCAAACAGCTTTTACTCACTACAGAAGTATGAGGAGCCTGCACAACACACAACTTCTGCAAGGAAACTCACACGATAAATACATCCTTTACATCATGGTGATGCGCAGGGTGTTTAGATAGAAGGCAAATGCTCAGCACTTCACAGAATGTATTGATGTTCTTTATCTTGCGCAGACACAGTCTTTAAACATTTTCTCTAGCAGTTTACAACCACTCTACGGCTTCCCCATTCTGATGGGGCTGCAGAAGGTAATAGGAAGCTCCATCTGCCCAAGAAGTCACGCTACAGCCACAGGAAGACACTAAACATAAGTTTTACAAACAAACGCAACCCAGGACGGAAAGCCAAAACCCAGTCATCTCGAGGAGACCTCCCATGGCCAAACTCAGCTTTCCTTTCCCGTCTGCCTGCAGCAGTCCTCAGGACAGCAGAGCGAACACCCTCGTTACTACCGCAGCTCTAACCCAGCAGACCTCTGTATCTGAACTTCTTTCTCCTCGTGAGAGCCCCACATAGGATCGTCCAGGTGCATTTCCTCACAGTAGGGGCGTAAAGCCCCTTTCTCTCCGGCTGCTCCTCAGGAGCCGCCGGTGCCCCGCCAGGGGAAGCCGAGGCCACCTGACTTGGCCATCTGACACCGTGACTTCAGGGTTTTCAGGGGAGACAGGGCGCCAGCCGCCGCTGCCTCCCCGCAGTCAGGGGCTGACCAGAGGCTCGTTCTCCCCACCGCCTCTCCACTCGCGGCACCTCCGCGCTCCCGGCCCGAATGAGGCCCGTGTCGCACTCCCCGCGTCTGGTCTGAACCTCCCGCGAAGGCAGATGCGGGAGCGGCTGCGGGAGAGGCCGCTGCGAGGAGACCCCGCTCTCCCCCCACCACCCCGCACAGCGGAGGGGTCGCTGGCCCGGCCCTGGCGCCGGCCCCGGCCCCGACCCCGCTCCCGCCTCACCTCCGCTCCGGCCGCCGCGCCACGCCTGCGCCGCCCCGCCCGCTGCCCGCCGGCTCCGCAGGCGCGGCCCCGCCCCGGACGGTGTGTCCTGGGTGGGGGGAGCGGGGTTGGCGTGCCCTGGATAAGGGGAACGGGGTCGGTGTGCCCTCCGTGACCGGGGGGAGCGGGGCCGGTGTGCCCTCCGTGACCGGGGGGAGCGGGGCCGGTGTGCCGTCGCCGGAGGGGGGCGCGTCAGGCGGGTCACAGCGGGAGAGAACAGCCCCAGCTCAGTGCGGTTTGTGGAGGACGCCAGAAGGCGAAGCTTTGCCGCAGGCGCATCCGTTTTTGGAGGGGCTTTTAAGCTTTGAAAGGGGAAGTCGGCAGTGCCGGCGCTGGGTTACTGTTCCAGACGTGCTGCATGCGGAACAGTGACGGTGCTCGTGGGTGAGCTTCGTTTGATGTTGCAGGTGTCGGGTGAATAGCTTCCCATCCTCTTCCTTGCACACTCCTGACTGAGGGCCCGCAGGGAAGCCATAGAGGACTAGGAATGTAGTAGTAGACAGAGTAGAGGGCTGTGTGTTAGGAATTATAGGACAGGGAGTACTGGTTACAAACTGAAAAAAGGAGAAGTTCAGGTTACGTATTAAGAAGAATTTTTTTGCTGTGATGGTGGTGAGATAGTGGAACAAGTTGCCCAGAGAGGTTGTGGATGCCCCATCCCTGGCAGTGCTCAAGGCCAGGGTAGAGAAGGCCTTGAGCAAACTGATATATCGGGAGGTGTCCATGTCCATGGCAGGCGGGTTGGGATTAAAGGATCTTTATTGTTCATTCATTTCACATGCTATGATTCTATGATTAAAATTACCGTAGTCACATGTAAGAGGCATGTGTTTATTTACAGCCTAGAAAGGAAACCTGAGAAGTAGTACTGTGAGGAGCTGTGTCTTGAGCAGCTTGAACATGCCCATACAGGAAGTCTTAATAGCATGTAAGAGGCCTTAAGAGTGCTTTTTTTGAGTCATACCCTCTAGTTTATCCACAAAAATCACTCTCCTCAAAATTCTCAGAATCACAGAATTTTTAGGGTTGGAAGGGACCTCTGGAGATCATCTAGTCCAACTGAGGCAGGGTCACATAAGAGCTGGTTACACAGGGATGTGTCCAGGTGGGTTTTAAATATTTGTCTTCAAAGAAGGAGACTTCCTGACCAGCCTGTAAAAATTCCTTTAATAATAGGCAATTGAATAGCATCACATTGAAAAATGTAGCCTTCAGCCAGCTAAAGTTTGCCTTTTATGTTACTTGAATTAATTATTTTAAAAATAAACACTAAACATAAAGTGACTTATGTGTTGGATTGTAATTTTAGCTTCTGAGAAGCAGAGCTCCAATAAAAGTAAATGACCAGACAAAATTTATGTACCCATTACACAAAAGCTCGGAGGAATAGCAGAATTTAATTCTAGTTTGAAAAGTTGTTGCTATTTAATTTGTTGAACTCAAAGACAAGGCATCAAACTGTGAAATTTCACTACTTAGGTCTTGTCTAAATGTTAACCTGTGCGGTTTATAAAAACAGGTTTTGTGTCATTAGTAAGATGGTATAAACTGATTATCATGTAGTTGTAGACACCAAGCTCTAGAGTAAGGAAAGTGCAATTGATATCAGGTCAGTGATGATGTAGAATAAGTCAGTCTCTGTAAGTGCTGCAGTGCTAGTGTTGGCAGAGTGGAATTTCTGCCTGTCATAGCAATATGTTCATTGTCTTTTCCTTTGCTTCTTCGTACTTTTTTTTCACTGAGGAGAGAGTAACAATCCCACTGCATATAATCTGAAGAGACTAACAATATTTCTGCAGGTGCCTTTTGTGGACATGCCAGGGAAGGTACAGGCTGCAGTGTGGCAGATATTTTTCCCCTGACAGAGAATGCATCTGGCTATGAAACCTAATGCTGCACATCTGCAAAGAAATTAGAGTATGCAACACAGAGAAGATGAAAATGAGCTCAGGCACTGAGCTCAAGCAAAAACATCACCATTTTTTTTTATATATTTATGATTTCAGTATGGCATCCCGAAGCATTATCGTGACTGATGCTATGCTTTAAAATAAGGGAGTACACAGGCAAAAAAGGAAATAAATAAAACAAAATATAATGGAATTCAAGTGCTCATCCTGCTGGAGAAAGGCCACGGAAGCATGAGGTATTGCCTAGCTGCCTTGCTGCAGTGAAACCATTCATGCACTCAGACCAACACAAGAACTGCATCGCTGCATAAAAGTGACCTTGAATAAAGCTAATTTCACAGTAATAAAATAAATATTTTTCAGCCAGCTCAGATTGCCACAAAATTAATACCCAAGATAAAGGAGAGCAAATGGGAAGGATTAGTTGAGGTTACAAGAAGCAGGAACACTCAATGATAGTGTGGAAATCAGTGCTGAGATTGTGGTTTATTGCACATATAAACAACATGAAGGCAGGTTTAGAGGAAACAAAGCTTGCCCTCCCTTATCCCTAGCTATTCAGTACTATAAGAATGAATGATGGGACTGTCTTCAGTACTTCTGGTTGGAGGTTTAAGGCTGTAGTTTCACGTCCACATTAAAACCAGTGAAGTGTGCTTGCACTGTCACTGCGTGTTTATCGAGTCTCTTGTTGCTAGTTTTAACTTGGTTTCAGAAACACTGGCTTCATGAAGTGCTAGAGCCCATGCAAATTTGAGCTTGACCTGTGAACATAAATTGATTTCACACAACTTGTGGTATTGATTCTAGCTGCATCCCACCAGATGTTTGTGTCTGAGTGGTGCTATCCCTGACTGTTGTCATGATGTTGATACTTCACAGACCACAGAATCAGTCAGGTTGGAAGGGACCACAGTGGGTCATGTGGTCCAACTTCCCTGGCCAAACAGGATCATCCCAGAGCACATTGCACAAGATTGTGTCCAGACATATCTTGAATATCTCCAGCGACAGAATGCTATGATATTAAATCACAGAATGCTGTGTTGCTAAAATTATTAGAAATGTCTCTGCCCGAATTAAGGTGCAAATCAGATCATGCCAAAGTCAATAGTATGGATTTTATTTAATAGTAAATGTGAGGCAGAGAGAAAGAAAGAAATAGGAAAAAAGAGGAGCAGGGAAGAAAGGAAGTGACAGATTAAATAGAATATGTGTCATGACGCCGTAGAACTCGGTGGCATACCGTGCACCTTCTTCTTCTAGTCTACTTGGTGGTGAGGGTCCCACAAAACGTAAGAGTCCAATGGATTAATATACGTTCAAGAGGTACCCAGGCGGCTCCTCTGAGGGGGGAAGCTTTGAAGTCTGTTGTGACAAGTTCTGGATTTGTTGCATCACTTGGATCACTTCCTCTGGTAGTGGAAGGCCTCAGGAATGACTCAAGGGGGGCAGGAGGGGGAATCCTTCATGGTTTATGACGCCTTATCAGCTGCCTCTCATGTGAATGTCCCGTGTGTATATGTGTTCTTTCTGGAGGCGGGATTTCACTCCTGTTTTGTGTGGAGAGATTTCTCCATCACATCCCCAAACCCCTTCCCTTCCTCCACTTGCTGAGCTTTGTTTACTTCTCCTTAGACCTGAGATAACTAGACAATAGTCCTATCCCAGGTTCCCATGACGGTCCAAACTGCAGTCAGGAGGCGTATTGGGGGGCGGGGAGGGGTTGCTTCGGTTGTGGCAGATGGGCAGTTGCTTCCTTGCAGTTTGACAAAAAGTCTTTCTATGATTTTGACAATGGTTAAGACATTAACAACATTTCAGCACATGACAACGTAGAGACCCATTAATTACCATGACAGAAAGCAGCTTGCAATTCTAGACTCAGTCGGTGAAAGTTAGCAATTTTCAAAATGAAAGATAGGGATCCAGAATGTTGAAGTGCTGAGGTATTTTATCCCCGCCCCCCTGCAAAAAAACCTTTTGCACCCGGAAAGGGTAATTCGATCCCCTGAAGAAAAGTGTTATATCTCTTCAAGCCTACGTGACTGATAAAATTACTACGTAAGATCTATGTGGATGGATGGTGGGACAAGAAATATATGTGGTGAAAGAGCTTTCGGCAAATAGCTATGTTTGGGGAACACTGGGCTTCCTCTGTCTGGATAGATGTCCCTAAATTTTACACAACAGCAGTTCAGCTCTGTACAGGTTGAATAGATAGATTGTGGATTTAGGCAGTAGAGATAATTAACTCTTGTTTGGCTGCTGAAATCACTCTGAGAGTTCCTCTTCAACTGTAACAATTTGAAAAATGTAAAACCGAATTCAGTGTCTTAAAAGATGCCTAGCACTGATTAGAAATACTTGAGAAAAGTCCAAAGGTGGTGCTGTTTTATTTACAATGGAGCAGTGGTCATGTCAGCTCTAAGTGTTTACTTGATTCCAGAGCTGTTTTCAAAAACACAGCAAGACAGGATCTGCTATAATAAGCACCAGGATAGTTTTGACTTGGCAAAGTATTAGAAATGTGGAGTCCACACTATGTTGCTTCATCATCAGTTAGAAATAAAAAAATTACAAAACTAAATGAGAATCCACCATCGAGATACACCCAGCTGTGTTGTTTTATTTGAACACCACTGATGAAGTGCACTGTCTCAACAATATAATAAATGATGTTAAAGAAAACATGCAATTACCTGCGTAGAGTTTAGCTGGCAAGTGGAAATAGACATGTCAGTTTCAATAAATAGCAGGTAGTATCCTCTGAGATATATATATATACATATATATATACATATAGTTATATATGAGATATGTTTTGGAAGACCGAATTTCTGGTAGCAGTAAGAGCTTAGCTAATATAAGTTTCCTTTAACCAATTTCCTGTGCTGTTGAAAACACCTGTTCTCCTCTGGTTTGACCTCTTCCCAACCCCAGGTGAGTGTTCCCACTCTCCTTTTTCTACTTCTTTTAATGTTTGTGTGATGATACAATCGAGCTGCATCACAGATCAGTCTTATCTATCGGAAAACCAATTTCTATTTTGTTTGGGCGGGTAGGAAGGCAAACCTTACTTTGGGAATAGTGTTGTACAGAAGCAAGCATATATCATTATGTCATATTGATCTTCTAACAATGAAACAAAATTGGTCATAACCCAAAACCATATTTTAAAATGGGAGATGTTTATTTTGGGAAATTTTCAAGTCTGAAAGATGCTGAAAAAACAACTGTCAACAGAAGGCTTCTTCAATACATGTTACAAATGAAAAAGGCAGTAGAAACCATAGCAGCGTTACTTGTTAGGACCATTACATAAACCACTTCCTCCTCATTTTCACTTCCTTTGTTGAGTTTTGCATCTCTTACTGGGGAAGGCTCTGAGATGTATTGATGAAAATCTGTGGAAACATGCTGTTTTTAAAAGTGAGATGGCCCCTGCAGTTTGCCATGGAAGTGCTTGCTGCTGGCAATTAGCAAGCACTAGCCAGCAGCTAGGAGTTTTACGCAGAGGAAATCTTGTCCTTTTCTCAGAGACTTAAGAAAATGGCCCAGTTCTACTCATTTAGGACAGTCAGATTTGGGAAATGTTTTAAAATCTTCTCTATAAGTCCATTAACCTTTATCTGCCAATGAGCAGTGGAGTGTGAAGTACTCTCATGGACCTTCCAGCTGGCATAAAAGGCACTCTTGAACTTTGGGTAGCAAAACAGCCCAGGTACTTGCCATCACCAAGCAGACTGTGCTAAAGAATTGCATTACCTTCACAATCAGGTATGGCTGAAGAGGGTTAGTCAGGAAGTGTGATGTTTGAGGGACACTTCTATACTGTTTGTTCATATACAAGTACTTTTATACATTGAAGAAGGGAAATTAGGAAAGCCAAAAAAGATTTTTTTTTTTTTTTAAGTCCAAAGATTTTCATACTAGAACTAAAAGTGGAGACTGTAGTTTGTTCATGTTTTGGATTTAAAAATCACATATTTTGCAATACCTTTCCCAGCTATTTTAGTGGACCCACAGCATGTTTACAAGCTCCAACATAAAAACTTTTGAGACATGGCATTTCTGTACTTGAAGGTCTTTATTCTTCCACTTTCAACAGAATATTAAAGTACACATTTTTTTAGAACATTGATTTTCTACTTCATTATTTCCAATGTCATTTCCACTTGAAAAGAGGACAATGATTTTAAAGGCAGGTGTCTACTTACTGTCAGAGGTGTTAGTATACCATGCTAGATGTAAGGAATGCTTATCGTTTCTGAAAGAAGTCTGTAACGTATTACAAAATTACTATCATATTCTCTCAAGATATATTAATATACACTCTTAAAAAGCATAGCAAGATCCTGGTTCTATATTATCTTTGGAATGGGTCAGAGACTTACTGCAGAACCAGCAGAAGCTGGTTTGTAAGCAGCTGGTTAACAAGCCAAACATGGGTAAAAAGTTTTCTCATGTAGTATCTGTGGCCAATACTCAATTATTTGGTGAAATAATTTCCAGAGGAAAAGATAGGGGCTTTCTAAAGTCAAGCTCTGTGCTGAGGGAAAGCAGCAGTGTAGTTCTGATATCACTGCTGCTTTGGTCCAGCCCTACCAGGTATACTTGGTATATTGCTCCATAATCAGAAGCAGTTTCCGTAAGACTTCATGCAAACTAAAGGTTTTGGTCAAAGGACAAGCAGGTTTCCTCAGGGGTCATTCAAGGTCTGTCCCACACCTGAAAGCAGCCAGGTTTCAACTCTCAACAAAAGCAGGCCTGTTCTCTGAATTCTCCGTAATTGCAGTTTTCTGTAGTCAGTCAACTTGATTAAATCACCAACTGTTACACATCTGCTTTGCAATAAGAATCCATTTGCTTTTCACTTGTTACCTTGGCTACATCTATATATTCTTAATATCACAACGCGTTAAAGCTACGCACAAAGCTGAAGTGATAACCTTTGGTGGCGTGATACGTGCTTCACACAAGATGACCACACTCATGGAGTAAAGAACCCTAGGGTGCAGCTTGATTCAAAACATAGCAAACAAGGCTGCAAATAAGGAGCTGGGATTAGCTGTATCACAACTGCTTTTGACACATTTTTCACCAGCCTGATCAGACATGAAAATATGGCTTAGGTTTCTTGTTCATCGCTACAAAGGAGGATTACAGTGAGGAACTACAGGGGATTTGGAAGGCTTGGGGATGTGGCAGAAGGCAGGTGTCTGCATAAAAGTTGTGAAAACCTGCTAATGCAGATGAGCCTCATCCTCACTACAAGAATCATTTTGATGTTTCTTGTGTTTCATAGTGCTCTTTTAAGCAAAGCTTGCTGGACTTTTATATTCATCCTCTGCTCTAAAACTGTAGAAAGATTCAAATCCCCATTGTCAAAACAGGATTTAAGTGTTCTGTTATATTTACTAATCTGAAATTAATTAGCAGTGGACTATACGTTCAGGATCAGTGTCAGCAGTGTCACAGATAAACTGATACTAAATGCTTTCAAAAGACTGATAGCCACTTACAAATTTTTACAGGCCCATCTATATTCTCACAAAGTTACGAAGACATGCAGGTATGCTGCCTCCCCCTTGGATGATGTTATATGAAGGTCCCAAGCTTATGTCCCCTCTCCTGAGTATCACTGTGTGTGACACGGTATTCAAACTGTGTGGGCACCAGTTCCAGTCCTGCATCCCAGAGCCATATGCCACTGAAGAAGCCCCTTGCAAGGTCCCATGGGAACATGCCAACGAGGGTTCCCTCAGCTGTGTCCTTCGCAGAGAAGTGCCCAGTGGTGACCTGCAGCGAGGCCTCTCTGTCTGCACCAGCAGCTGTCAGGGTGTCCCAGGGATGCCCTGGCTCTGCGGTCTTTCCTACTGCAGATGTTTCTGATACTTTTATACAACTTTTCAGGGTAACTCCTTTTTTTTTTTTTTTTTTTTTTCCAAAGTCTCTGTTAATTGCCTGATTACTGTTTTACTCTCTGATAGTTATCTTTAGCATTATCAGTCTTGGATGCCCCCTGAGACAGTCCCATTCACATTCACCATTATGCTGATGTCCCTATCTAATCCCTTCTTGTTCTCTGGCCCTTTGAACCAGAAGAGGGGCATTGCGGGCATCCCAGCAATCACTCTCATACTCTAGCTCTCCGAAATATGAGCAGGGAAGTAACCATAGAAAGACATTCTTGTAACTCAAAGGATGAGGATCTGGAAGAGTCAAATTCTGTCCTGTCTGATTGCATATTTGTAACTTGTCCATACATTTAAATGTATATTTATAATGCACAAGACATTATCAGAGTAAAAACCAAAGCATGGCACCTTAAAACTAGGAGAGGTTTACACTTTGATTTCCAGGTGGAAAACACTTCCACACACAGAGTGCTGGTAAGTCCTCCCTTTTGGGTGCATGACATAGCATTCTGTATTAAAACTCCAACAACTAACTGGGGATGGCTTTACTGCTACCCTCTGTATCTCTCTATCACTGATTTCAAAGCTCCTACCTCTAGGAAAAAGCAAACTTACCAGAATTTCCTGTTCAAAGTATTAGGGGGCAATTCCTAGAAGCTAATGTCTTTGTTGCTTTGACAGTGTTTTAAACATGTAGTCCTTTGGTTAAAATACTTCAAAAGAGGCTCAGTGATACTGGTGTGTTCTGTGCCTGAAATGGCACCAGCTGAAGGTTGATCACAAGTTTATGAAGCTGTAAATGTTGAGCTAGTCTACCAAGCTGTTTATTTGGCTTTACTGTCTCACTACCAGCTCATTTCAATCTCCACATTACAATTCTTTTGCCATTATTGAGACATTTGTGGGCATGGAAGAATCTGATTTTTGATTCCTACAAAAATAGTATGGTACCCAAGATTTATGTGTTGTTAGAGCAATATGTTTACCTCTCTGCTGCTTTTCCATGCATTTATGATAGAAGATTCTTCAGCTGGATTTCATGCAGAGCATTCTTATGAATTCTTAGGTACGTAAACTTCTTTGTGCCTCCTCTTGAGCTAAACAAAATTACTACAGCTATTTTCCTACAGCTCCAAGGCCAAAGAAATATATTCCACTCCACTTAGCAAGACTAGAAGTGCATTTCCAAATCTTCCTAAATCCACAAGACACATAGTACCTACCTCCAAGCAGAAGCCCTGAGAGTAATTTGCAATCAGAAAATGGCAGTAGTTCTTCATTGAGGGATAGCTGGGTATTCAGCTAGACAGCAAAGCAGTGAAGGACTGCAAACTTTGGCACTCCCTGCTGGCGCACTTGCTGTCATAATTAGACACTTGATTATCCAGCAACCTATCCTCCTGTCTCCTTGCTGCCATCATTGGCTGCAACTCCAGCACAGATACCACATTTAAATTTTCCAGAACTGTATGTGACCCAGGAGCTAGTCCTGCACTGAACTGAGCAGTGAAGAAACATGATGTTTTATAAGGATCATGGTGGTTGCCGAGTCACATAGCCTTTCCGCATGGGAAAGTACTTAAAATCCAGATACACCTCAGCACTCTGTTATAATCAGCTGGAAGGAGCAACATATGAGTCTGTCTTTCCATGTGGGTGGGTGCAAGCCAGGTATGTAACTGCAGGATGAAGCAACCCCAGGCTGCACAGATCTTACTACTGTTGAAGGTGAGTAAGTTTTTTCAAGCACCCACATAGCTGGCTAACAATCACATCAAATGCATTTAGCAAGCCCTCTGAGCTACATGTAAAGAATTCTGATCAGTGTGTGCTGCCAGTTTAGAAATACAAATAGCATTTTATGATACTTAAAATGATTGCAGATACTCATTCATCTCTTACAATTAAACAAAATAGTGACACAATATGCAGGCGAACCTCGGGTATTAATGAAGGCTGCAGAAGTAAATCTGTGTTAGAGATGTTTTTATTTTGCTGTGTGTTGTTTCATTCTCTGCATTTGCTTTTACTTCCACTGGGATCAGTGGCAAAATTTCTTTAGATTTGCAAGAGAGGAGAGCCTTGCCTTGAGGCAGTGCAGGATGCTGACTGCAGCTGTCAGTGACAGCTTTATCTTAGAACAACAATGTCGGTACAATTCAACACTGCTTCATAGTGTGTATGATTATTTTCACTGGAGAAAAGATTTGGTAACTTTCTGCACCTTCTTTAATTGATCCTATTCTGAAGCATTGCAAGGAAAGCTCGATAACAGACTCACACTTCATATCTGTGCCATTCTTTCTTAACTTCAATGTTTATTTCTCTGTCCTTATCTTTCAGGCTTGATGATCTTGTTTGGTATGTTTAAATATTCTAAGTGATACAGAAAAAATGTGTTGTGATTCATCGAATACTTGTTTTAGTACTTGGTTGACTGGCTAAACTTGCAGTCATTTATGGTAGGTTTTTATCTTACAGAGGCTTCTGTCTACATAACCTAGTAATACACTTTTACTAGATGTTTTATTTCTACTTTATTTTCATGTATCACTGTCATGAGCATGGTGAAGAAAATATAGTATGTTTGGATACTGAGGTTTTAAAAACAGGTAGTTTTGGCACTGTTTTTCTCCTTGATAATTTCACATACATCCTCATTCCCAAAGTCACATTCACTCAGTCCTAACTTCCTTCTCACTGGGGAGATTGCTCGTTGTCCTGGAGAACTGAGGGGAAAGTGTTGATTCTGTGCTTTTCTGGTGTTTACAGTTACTGCTCTCAGGTGGCAGTGGCCAAGTCCCCAAGCATCCCTGGCCTTTGAGTGCATTTCCAAGGAATTTCCCCCATTTCCAGGAACTTTTACAAACTTGCTTTTCTCCATCTAAATATTATGTATGTAGAAACACATGTGATCTGCCTCAAAATGGAGGAGTTTGCCTCGTGACATGTGTCTTTCCTCAGTGAAGGATTTGGTCATGCCAATTCTGATTAGTCCAAGTGTTATTACATTTTACAACAAGCCCATACAGGTTGTAGCTAGCAAAATAGCAGACCTGTGCTCAAGAATGCAGGTGCTTAGTTTTGGACATTCACCCCTCACACCTACACCTATCTCTTGCCTGCTGATGTTAATAATCTAAGGTGTTGTCTATGACACTTAAAAATACCAACACTTAAAAGGTCTAATCCCTTAGTTATTCTGTGGTCTGCTTTCAATTTTTCTTGTCTTATCACTGAAGAATCTTATCCTTACTTTCTTACCCATTTTTTTTTTCTGGAAACATGCCAATATTTTTCCACTTGGGTTTAAATTCTCATCAGGCATTTTAAAGCTACTCTGCTATGTGGCTTGTTGGAAGGGGCCTAATGAGGCCTTACTGTTATTGCCTCAATGTTATTGCCTCATTGCAAAGAGCAGCTTTACTTTTAGATGATACTGAAAATAATCAACTGTTTCTGAAATTTAAGGACTGGTCAGGTACCACATAAAGTGTAAGAGATGTTTATATTTAAGAAATAAAAGAAAATATTCATATAGAAACAACAAAGAACATACAGTATTGCTTTCTCTTAAAAAAACAAAGAGAAATACAACTCAAAAATGGGGTCTCCATTATTTCTGTTTAGACATGAATGATGAAACTTCAAGCGGCAGTTTTGCCTGAGAAAGCATCTTGGATTAAGAACTAAAAATAGTAATTCATCCAGGGAGCAATAAAACTGGTAGGTTAGAATTACAGCTCTAAGAGCACTCTTTTTGGCCACTTTTTGACAAGAATTTGTCATTTCTGGAACACTTAACTCCATATGAATTTGTCCCATATGTCTCTTAAATTTTCACCATAATGTAAGATTTGTACACTCTCACTGATGAGGTTAATAATTGTTTTCTTTCCAAAATGCAGGACAAAGTAGCTGGTATACTGGGCAGAAATGGGTAATAGAAATATGATATATTAGAACTAAAGTTCAGGTGCTGAAAAATAAACTCTTTCCAGAGAAGTAGTGAGTGAAAACAGAATAATTTTTATTCTCTAATATAACACCTAAAACTACTAAGAGAAACACTGAATTTGTTGAAGGAAAAAGTGACACATTTTCCTCACTACTGGTTCATTTTTCTTTCAGGATTTATTAGTATCAGAGGTATTAAATTCAGATGTTGGAAAAAAGGATTAAAAGGCTATAGTTTATATTGTTTATTCAAAATGATATAAGCGTGTAAGATCTGAAATTTTGCTTAAAAAGGAACTTTAAGACCTTGAGAGTTATTTCCCTGTTCACAGACAGATGTAAGTAATCTATCACTCATCATGGTTACTGAAACAAGACAGGAAAATTGCCCTGTGTTTTTTGTCCTGTCCTAATAGCACGCTTTACAAGAAACTTGACACACTGAAATGCTGAATCTGCAATCCTCGTGCTAGACTAATACTTGTGAAAGACACCTTCTCATATGTTTAATGTGTTCTATCAGGAAACGTAACAAAAGCAGCAAGGAACATACCTCTTACTAGAATAAGTATTCGAGACTAGAACCTGTAGCGGGGGTTAATAGGCTTTGCAAATAACACACCTCTCAGTAATGAGTTCAAAGCAGCTGCGCTGCTAAGAGGATGTAAGGGAGATGGGTAAGTGACAGCTCTTCATGACAGTTTCTCCTGTGTTCTCATGGCAAGGTTTTGGAATCTGGGCGGCTGCAGTGGTGGTGGTTTCTCTGAGAAGATTCCCTTGCAGCCTGTGGTGGAGACACTGGGGTCAGCCTGTCCCTCTACAGTCCATAAAGTCCATGGTGGAGGAGATATCCACCTGCAGCCCATGGGAAGGATCCCATGCTGGAGCAGGGGAACAGTGTGAGGAGTACTCTCCCTGAGGATGAGGGAGAGGCAGAAACAACATGTAATGAACAGCCCCTGTTCCCAATGTCCCTGTCCTCTGGTGAGGAGGAAGCAGAGAAAAAGGGAAGTAGAGCCAGGGAAGAAGCCAGGGGTGGGAGAAAGGGGTTTTAAGGTTAGGTTTTACTTGTCATTACCCCACTCTGATTTCATTAGTAATAAGTTCAATTTATGCCCCAAGGCAAGTTTGCTTTGCCTTTGATGGTAACTGGTGAATGATCTCTCTCTGTTCAACCAACGAGCCTTTTGATTATTTTCTCCTCTGTCCAGCTGAGGAGGGCAGCAGTAGAGAGCCTTTGGTGGGCAGTTGGTGTCCAGCCACAGTCAACCCACTGCATAGTTACTACCTGATACTCAAGGTCATGTTTCAAGTTTTATTTTTTGAAAATTTTAAATTTGAATGCACTCTCTCTTATGCTGCAGCACATCTAATGAACAGGGCAGAGTATGTTGTGACCTGTTGGTTGGAGTGTGCTTTTCACTCAAAGAAGAACAAAAAACCATCCTTTTGGATCCTTTTTTTTTAGGCTAGCAAGCCCCAGAGCACTTCCAAGACTCACATATTTCCTTTCTGCTCTAATTCCCTGACAATAAGCAGGCATTTTTTAATTTTAGTGCCTTTTTTGAATACATGAAAGTGAAGGTACTCATCTGGTCAAAGGTACGTTCAGTAACATTGCCACTGTCAGTTGTTTAACTCTGTCTGTGTAATTACCGATCAGATACCATGGTAACTTATACACAGCAGAAGAAATTACTTCATAGAACTAGCATCTCTGCCACAGTAGTTCATATGGGAGCCAAACACTTGGCACGCAGCGATGTCATTATATGAAGTGCACTTGCACTTTAGCAGCTCTCATATGCTTGAAACGTCTATGGCAAGAAGGTCATTTAGAAGAAACACTGTGGTTTCATTTGATATCTCCCTTACAGAAAGATCACCTCAATTTGATGTGCAGAGGTTTCTACTGTCTGGTGGAGTAGGTGGAGTACTGCTGACCTTCAGGGCTATCTGCAAAAAGGCGGTGAGTGTTCCATTTCCTCTTATCTACTCCTTTTGTCCTGTCTGGGGAGTTGTTTTGGTGGCCTGGCGTGTGACCTAACAGGATTTCCAATGTCTCAGTGTCAAGCACCAGCACCCCTGGCCTCTGGGGTAGTGTTGCTGACAACCTAAAGATGTATGACTGTGACCAAGTTATGTGCTTTCACTCTGAGATGACATTTCAAACAATGTTGAGACATGCTTATTGCTAAACCTCTTCTGAAGATAAAAGTTCAGTTTCTAGAGTGTCTTTCAGGATGTGTGTTGAAAATAAAGAAAAAAAGTATTCCCCACCTGACTCACACTATTCTTGCGGGGAATACACAAACAATTATTACAGTTAATTTAAAAAATTCAAGAATATCTGTGACATAATACTATTTATAAAGTTGTTGAAAAAGTGAGGTAAGACCTTCTTGGCCCATTTCCCACTGTGTTACAGCTAAATCTGTTAATATGTCTTTGGGGATGGTATGAACTCACCAGTTCTTTGATTGCCACTTGAAACTTAAAATGTAAATTGTTGTCCTGAACAGGGGCTCATTACCTGGAGTGCAGCAACAACTTACATGCTGAAGAGAGGTATTTCTATTTTTTTATTCTAGTTTGTGCAAAGCAGCTGGATGGTAACCCACAAAAGGCTGTCTCTCTGATTATCAGAACTGTACACTATTTATACAAATAGTGTATACACAATATATACACTAAAATATAAAATATATACACAAATAGTGTATATATTTTAACAAACAAAGGCATAAGCATTCATTGGTTACAGTTTCCATAACTTTTTCATTATTGCTACTCAAACCCCTGTTTGCTTGTTATCTCTCTCACTTCTCATGCCAGTTAGTCTGCAGGCACAGTTCTTCCTTCCATTTGATCAGAGTCCATTTTGAGTAGGGAGTCAATGAATCTGTGGTCATAATCTCCCACTGCCAAAATTACCTTTCCCCAGTTACTGCTCAGTCATGCTGACATCACTCCTGGTGGCTTTTGTCCAGACAGGTGGTTCATCTTGGGATTGTCCTCCCTTTTCCTTAGAGGATTAGCTAAGAATACAATATTCACAATCCAGTTGCTTAATCATAACTGTCTAGTTGTAGCTACTGATTAACCATTAAAAAAAAAAAAGAAATTGCATAGCTTGATTCAAATCTCGAGGTCTCAAATCTAGAAGGGCTCTGTATCGAATGAGTTTTGTGTGCTGTAGACCTTTTATAGAAGATTGCTCTGACAGCTCTTGCTCCATAAGTTCTGTAGCCATATTAATGAGCAGTTCTCCAGGAGTTTTTGTGTAAAGCATGAATCTAATCTTCATAAGAACATCTGAGAAAATTGCCTTGTGCGAAGAGGACACGTGTAAAAGCCAGTTAAGCTATTTTGGTGATAGAAGAAACAATATAACATTGTAAACAGTGCTAATGGTGCAGAAGGCAAGTGCGACAAGAAGGCACATCGTGCTGTTATCTACATTTGGTAATTGTTATGCGCTCTCAAAGATTGTGGAGGAGGTCAGCCACACAAAGTGGAATGTCACCTTGCAGAGATTAATTATGGTCATGTCTAATCTCAGTCAAGAGCTGGTAATAAACTACTTGCATTTTCCCATTCAAGTATTTCTGTTGAGCATTTTGGCAGTGTGCAAATTATTTTAAATATTTTGCTCAACAGGATGAAGACACTTCTCTCTGCAAAACCAGCACCCTTCATCACCCAGGTGGGAGGAAGAAGTTTTATGTGACATCAAGGAGTAAGTTGCATAGACAGACAGAATGGAGGTCTTGTGGACCAATCACAGAACAATTTCCTGCCCAAAGCAACTAATAGACCTGGGTTTGAGCAGAAAGCTCTTCCATTAGGACGTTTTCTCTAATGCCTGCAGCCTGAAACATAAAGAATATAAGGAAGATTATCATACAGGTGTATTCAGTATCCACTCTGACACCCCTCTGCCCCAACTTCACTTGCTTACTTTATTAAGAACATTTGTAATGATGCTATGTTAGAAGTTATGATGCTATTTTGTATTTCAGTGCAAGCTGACTTATTTTAAGGAAGATTTTAAATGAACTGTATAACAAGAGCATCCTTATATGAGGGAGCAGTGAGTTAAATCTGTAAACTGAAAAAACGAGCCATTTTAGCAATGTGTATAAGATGCAGAAAATATAGTAGGTAGCAGAACAGGCTGGTCTGAGACCTGCTATTCCTGGGATCAGTGAAACAACCTCTCAGAGTCTCGGTTGACTACTCTGGCATGCAGCGAGATATGGAAGAACATATGTGAATCCTCAGGGATTTAAATCATGAACTGTTACTGCCTAGACTTTCTCTTGTACATTACATTACACAGAATAGTAGGAAAGAGCAGAGGAAGCTTTAACAAGCCCTTAGGGAGGAATCCTAGTCCGACTCTGACTCCCACTGGGAGCAGGCACCGGACAAAATGTCATGTGTCTCACAAGGTCATAAGTTTTAGATCCACAAACACCTACAAAGTCTCACAGAAATTACGATTAATGCATGATCAGAGATATTAGGCATGTGCCTTACATATACAAATATGTGTTCTAGGAATTGAAAATTGACTGCACTATCAGTAGAGTCGGAAATGGGACAACCACAGCACTTTAATCTGAGCAAGGGAGTGGCATAATCAGCTTGTAAACTCAAACTCTTTTCTACCTAGTATTGCATAACTGGTTCTAACCTTCACTTCAAAAAGATCTTATTTGGGGATCTTGCATAATGTCATTCTATTTCAGCCTACAAAGTCACAGGTGTACTTTCAATTGAACTTTGAGCTCGTTATTAGGTATTTTAAGATATCATCAACTTCCTAATACCTAGTGGAGTATAGTTTCAATTTTTATATTTTTTAAAATGAAAATGACAAAAAACATCAACTGTATGCAGTGTTAGAGGCACGCTTGAGCAATTTTTCAAGTAAACACACAAAAACTGTAAGCCCATCATTCAGGCAGATAACTCTTTCAGTTCCAGCATCAGCCCACAAATGTAATAACAATGGCATCTGGTGCAGACTAGTAGGGTTATATCCTTCTTGCATCACATTGAAGAAGATGTGGCACCTAACTAAAGAATATGCAAATCAAATGCTTTGGGCACATAGGCAGCACTTGTGAATAAACACAGGGCTACTATAATCAGTTACTGCAATTGCCACTTGAAGTTTGTGAACAGAAGTTAAAAGAAAAAAGTCTTCAGACAAATCACAGCAGAATGGCAAGAGGAGGTGAAATTTCAGTTATTGAAGCACAGTGAGATGCGCATATCTCCTGCAAAACTATAGGGTTGCCAAAGAGTGTGCTTTTGCAAAATGGAAGCTGATTAAAAATGACGTTCACAGCAGCTGGAGATTCCATACCAGATCTATAAGTAGTGACACCTTAAAATGACACACAGACAGACAGAAGATTAGTTGCTAGAATTTTCAGAGAGTATGTTTTTCTAGCAAATATTTGAGAAGTGCTCAAACTGCAAAGCATTAACTTTCATGGGTGGGACCAGCTGTGTTTGATGGAGCTGGCCACTTACATCAGTGGTCCACACTGCTCCCCCATATAAGGACATGTCTTATAACATTTCATTAACAACATTTCAGCAGTCAGATTACAATGAAAATTTATACGTTTGGTTACTGCAGTGGTAATAGTCAGTTTGCCACTTTCTGATCATTAAGATGCTTGCATTGCTCTCTGAATGACCTCTGCTTAACAATTTTCACAAAGACAGAGGCACATGTCCTGATAGGATTCAGGCACAGTACCCTCACAGCAAGGATGAGTTAAATTTCATGATCAAGTACCCTAGCACCCAGAAAAGATAATTTTTCATATTCTTACTTTGTGATCATTAAAGCTAAAAAGAGTGTAATCTAGCAGCTAAATATATGTTTACATGTAGGAAATTAGATATCATTATGATAGGAGTTTTTAGCATACTGATAAAGCAGGCCAATTTTAAACTCAAAAGCCTTTATTAAATTCATTCATTAACAACTAATTTTGTGCTAATGGTTAGTACTTAAACAATATTAATCATCTTCACTACATATGTAGAAGTGTGTTTGTCCTTAACAGGATATCTCAAATCACTGCTGTGTGTGTAATACTATGATGCTGATGCCATGAAGTCTGGGCTGGTGGGTGAGTCTTTGGTTGCCTTGCGGAGGTGGATGCAATCAGACTTGACAGCTCTCCAATAAGTGAAGTCTGGTCATATGTGGACCTGTCCTCTTCCTCTGTCCTTCCTCTGACTACCTGATGTCCTTTCTCTCACAGCCTGTCTTTGCCTGTGTCCTGAAAGATAGTTCTCATCTGCTTCTCTTCCTGCTTGCCTTGATCCTGGTTTTATCAGTCATTCTTCATTTGTATGCAGCAGGATGTCCTGCCTCCTGCAGCCCTTGTATTTACCTTGTCCTTCAGCAAATTCTTCTTGCTTGAATGCTTCCTGTGTGTGACTCTATGTGTATTTGTTTTCCCTGTTGGTGGTCACATTACTCAGATACACACGTAAAATGCATATGCACTGTGTATGTCCATGCTATCACAATGGCACAAAATACTTATAAGCTTCTTCTGGTTACATTTTTCATTACACTTACATTGGTTTCAAGGGAAGCTAATGAAAGTTATACCCTAGGTAGTGTGTGTGCACTCACTTTCTAGGTGTCACAAATCTCTGCTTTGGCTACGATGAACTTAGTGTTTCTCTGAGACAGGAGTAGTGCAACATGCCCATTTATTTTGGCATAAGGAAAGCTGCTTTAACTTCATGCTTGTCAGTCCACACAGGAGGAAATAGGCTTTAAAGGCTGTGCTTTTGAAATGGCACTGTGGAATCCAGGGGTGCTCCTTGACTGCCCTGAGATCAGATCCTGGTTTTGTCTGTGTTGAGTTTTGATGAAGCAATGTGAGGAGGGCAGATAAAGTACGACATAGTTCTCATACATCCCACCCTTAGTATGACTGAAATACCTAAAGAAGACATATGTCTGAAAGAGAATGAAAAAGCCTACACATACATGCAAATCAGAGCTAGATATGGCTCATCCAAGTTCAGATCAGTTAAGAGAATGAAAAGACAATAAATCCAAAATGTGGATGAAATATTGTATTTATCAAAAGGTATTAGGACTTAATGCAACTTAGTCATCCTTAGATATTGTTTTAAAGTCCTGTTTTATGTGTAAAAAATAACATCTGAGATCACACTGTCCTTATGCAGTTGCATTGTTTGTGTGCCTAATTCAGGCACGATTTGGATGCATGGCTTATTTATTTTTATGTGTTTAGATCGAAGGCATGGCACTGAATACTTGTGCTATTCAGTACCATTCCTGTACTGCAGGCCATTTTTAATGCAGAGCGGTATATATCTATGAGATGCATCCTTTCCCTTCAGAAAGCTCTGAAGGAGAACTCAGCACCTGTACATCTGGAAACTTCCAATCATGGAGATTGTGTTTCACAGTTCAAATGACTTGCAATGACTTAGGTCTTAATTTTAGCTAGGTCTAAAAAATGATGTCACTCTTCTGAAACCAGTTGAAAGAACTTTAGGTGATAAGACCTCCTGAGTATCTAATTGAGCATAAACACTATGGATTAGTAGCATGCGAAAATAAATTTCACCTTAAATGAAATATATAACTATAATCTTCTTATACTTAGTATAATAGAGAAAAAACACATGGGTACTTTCCAGAGTGATATGACTGAAGGCTGTTGCACAGCATGGTGCAGAGAAATAACCAGTTCCTCAGGATGGCCGTAAAAAAAGAAATATTTTGTTTTCTTGAAGACTAAATAAAGGTATTCTTAATAGATCTGACTAGAGGTATGGAAAGAATGCAGGAGCTCCTAGTGTTATCCATCTCACAGGCATTGTAAGAGAAGTTTATGAGTGTGATATATATTCCGTGGAAACTCCCTGGAGAACACAGTAATGAGGGGAAAACAAATTCCTCTCTGCTATGTCAGCACAACTAAAATTAAAACAGATGCCAAAGCATGTCATTAAGGGAGACATTTTCCAAGACAACAGTAGTTCAGTGCCCAAGTTGCACTGAAAGTCACCCTTTTAGAGGCTCTTGCAGCTGTTGCAGTAACTTTTGTCACCTCATTCAAAGGGGAAAAAAGGTCTTTAGGACAAGTCCCTTAATAATTGCAGAGACAAATAAATGAGAATAAAACAGAGTGTTTCTAAACCATAACTTTTAAAAAGCTGAGTTTTTATGTTATAAACTAATACCTAATTTATTCATGGGGAAAAGATCATTTTACCATTTAAGGGAAAGCTACAGAGACACTAACATAAAAAAATCACAATATTGTCTGATCTAAAAGATGTGCATCAGTAGTGAGACATGTACAGTCATCATGATACTGTCAGCTGGAGGCTTCAGGATGGAGCAGGCAGTAAGGACCTACGTGGAAAGCAGAGGATTTTGGGGAGCGAGTGTGATGTCTGGAGAGCTGCATGCCATTGCCCAGGGGATTACCTCACTCGGTCTATAGACACCCATGTCAGCCAATCCATCTGTCTCGAAGTGATCAGCATTGGAGTGCTTCTTCCTTTATCCCTACTGAGCAGCAGTTCAAATGAAATTGCAGCTTCCTCATTTATAATCCTTGTTCTTTAACTGCTTCATGCACAGGCTATGAGTTAGGACCTTCCTCAGTTATTTTTCTTGCTGACCCAATTGACCTTTTTCTTTAATTTGGTGGATATGTGAATAGCTGTAAATGGCAGCAACCTTTTAAAAATAAAGCTCGTTGCCTTTCTTTTGAAATCCAAGAGATCAGAGAACTGAGAAAAATTACTGCTGCAAAAAATGGTGATTTTTACAGTTTCTACAATAAAGTTTCCCTTATTTGTCTCACAATGGATCCATAGTGAATGGTGTTAAAAAATTATATCATGTTTTTATGTCAAAATAAACAAAGTGAAAGGATAGCATGAAGAGGATATATGAATTTAAAAAAAAAAAACCCAAAACATATTCTTTGGTAGGATTTTAATGAAACCAGTAATTTGGCCTTTCACATGTCCTTTGACACAACTTACAGTTTCAATACTGTGTTGAAGAGGCAAGGTGCAACTTTTTATTATACCTTCTATTTTACAGTGAAGGAAGAAAAATATATGCGGTATAGGCAACTCTGCTCTTTATGCACCCTGTCTTCTGCAGTAGATATTGGCCATTTTTTCAGCAATGTTTGTGACAAACAACAAATAGCAGCAAATTTTTTTAAAAACAAAAGCTGTTTTATATCTTTCCTGTCCTCTCTGCTGTGATGCCTATTGTTCTGTGGTGGCAAGAACGGTAGTGTATTTCAGGGACCTAGGTAGGCTGCAGTGGGGCAGAAAGCAAGCCAGGAAAGGAGCTTATTGCTGATTGAGAAGTGGGAGAGAGAATAGGAATGAGAGCTGCTTCTCTCACTTGCATCTTCAGAGCTGGGAAAGGGTGTGACTACACTCCCGCTGCTGGTTCCCAGAAAAAGCAATCCTACTTCAGTCACCCCATTAGTACCAAGTAAGCTCTAAGTGCAGCCATTCTGGGAGTTTGGAGAGTCCTCTACAGAGTCATTACATGATACTGATGTGCCTTTTTATGTCGTCTTCCTCCTTATTTGATTTAGTCCAATGGTTTCAAATGATGCTGTTGCATCACCTACTCTCAGTGAGAGAAGGTACAAGGGCTTCCAACCTACATACTCAGTCAATGCCTGAGGTTTAAGGTTGCTCTAAACCTACATTTTGGCACATGCTAGAGGATTGATTTTACAACCCTCTTTGAAGGAATATGTACAAATCATTAAAGATGCTTTTTCATGAAGATCTCATTTTAAACTCAATAATAAACTCTTAACTCGGCAGAATGTGTTTTCTTCATCCAATTTTTTTTTTTTAACACGACGTCCTGTTCCTCTAGCTGTGAAGGAAGTATCACTTAATTTAAAAAATGAATACTGGATTAAGTGTTTAACTCCTGCTTAGCCTTGGCTTTAAGCCTGTGCAGTCACACAGTCTTCAACCTTAGTTATTGTTCTTTGTGGAGTCCATGAGTACCCTCCTTTCACTAGCCATTGCAATCTAGACCTAAAGTTACAGAGGAATGAAAATAGCTAGAAGTCCACTGGCAGGCACTGTATGCTAAAACTGAGCATAACCATTGTTCTTAATGTTACTAATATCAGCCAGCAACTGATGAAAATGCTGGTGCTTGGGTATGGCAGGGGTGGCCCTTGTCAACAGCAGGTTGCTGTCAAGTGCCCCAGTCAGGCCTAGTCTCACCTTTCCATCAGAGCTGCTGTATGACAACATACAGGAAGCCTTTTTGATGCATTTATAAAGACTAGCTTCATGCTCTGCTTGGAATGTTCTTCGAAAGGGAAAATATCCATCATTTTCTACTGAGAAAGGATCAAAAAAAAAACAAAACCACAGAAGATGTATTTCAGCTGATTATGAAGTTTCAGTAATGCGTTGGGCATAAAGAAAATTAGTAATCTTAGGAATGCTATATATTCCCATCTCATTCTCAGCAATTATTATTCTTGATAAACTAAAAACAAGCAGTCAGAGTTGATAAAAGATATGTACTATTCTATGAGAATGAAGCTTAATGTATGGCAGAAGATATGAAGACCTTTGTAAATTAATGCAGAAAAGTTGAATAATTGCTTTAGGAAACTAATGGAAAAGGGAAATTTTCACTGATTTAGGTGGATACATGTTATTTTTCCATCTCTACTTCTTGTTTACTATGCAGAAAATGCATTACTGAACACGTGGTGATATCTGGGGGTTCAACCATATGTGTGTTTTTGGAAAAAACTTTCACTATTGTTACTGAATTACACTGTAAGACTGGCTGTGGCAGGCTTTTGCAGTTCTCTGCCATGACCAGTGTTCTCTGGAGATCAACAAGGAATATCCTGATACAAGAAACAGTGCTGGGGGACAAAACTGAGGGAGAGAAGTGGGGAGGCTGGGTGGGGTCTTTTCATGGTGCCAGATCTGAAATCACACTGGGCTCACAATATCTGAGACCAGGAGAGGAAAGTTTCATAAAATGTGCTGAAGTTAATGCAACAAGTTACAAGAACAAGCTGATTTATTTTTGATAACTGGAGCAAACCTAACAATTTTTTAACTCTAAAGTAATAGCAACTGTTGAGCAGTGGCTGTTGGACTAATACTTTATACCTGAACAGATACGGAAGCAGCCCTTTTCCAAAGTCCAGTTTGTGGTACTGATCCAGAAAACTGAACCAAGAGGGATTAATGGAACCTATATATCCTTATGGTGTTCCACTGCCTTTGCTCATCAAGGGGTAAATAAGCTTCAAGGTAACTTTTGATCCGTATGTAAATTAGGTATTAGTGTATCATTTGTAGCAAGAATCATCAAACAAGTAAGGGTAGGGGATATTTGCAGAGAAACAATACAAAAGGAAGGCAAATGCTTGTCTGACAACTAGACATTAAAGGAAATGGTAGATTTGTGTTTAAAGGACTGTCCGGAGTTAGTTAGCAGTGAGGTGTTTTATTTTTTCAGCACTTACTGTTCTTGCTGAGCAGAAGGGTGCCATTTATCTCCTCTGAGACACATATGGTACACATGTGGGTAAATCTATGTTTGGGTTCCTAATGTGGTCCATTGTGTGTAATATCCTGGGTGGTGAACCCAGGAGCCACCCTCACCATGGCCACAGAAAAGGTGAACCTGTCATGGTGCTACCAGCCCTGCAGAGAGCTAGGAACTGGTCTGCCCTTGGCTCTGCTCCAGTATGGTCCTGGCCAAGCCACCCTGTTGACCAAAGGACCAAAAGGCGCCAAAGGACATTGGTGGCACCAGATGACAGCCAGAACTGGAGTTACTGTGGACAACATCATTTCTGTAAGAGTCACTTCTCAGTGAAGTGCTTTTTTCTCTTCAATTCTGCAATTGAGTGCCTTAAAAAGTACTTGAAGGTCTTTGATTGTCTGACACAGTAGTGGTAATGGGCAGTTATATGAATAACACAGTCTTTTCTAAATGCTATGAAGTTGGGGGGAGAAATGTGATGCCCATCCTGGAATATCACATGAGAAAGGGGAACTGCGGTGGCAGAAGGGCAGATGAGTAACCTTCACCACTGACCACCGCAGAAAGGTGGACCGTCAGAGCTGCTGCAGACAGAATCCAGTTGCTTCAGTCTCTCTACACATTCAGCTCTATCCTGTACTGCAGATCCATCACAAACAGCTGTTGTCTTCTACCTGTGAGTTATTCTGGAGTTCATTTCCCTCTGGACTGAAAGGCCTGTAGCTCTCTGTCATATAAAGATTTTGTTATGAAGCATAAGGCCAGTGTGGCTTCCCAGAGGCATAACAACAACCAGGATCATAAGCACTGCCAACATAAGTGTGTTATAAAATTTCATGGGTTAAAAAGATCCTCTCATCTGATTTGCAGAATGACTTGGATTAATCATTCTCTTAATTCCACAGTTGTTCCTTCTGCTGCATTGGCCACCTGCCACAAACCTGCCCTGAGTACTGAAATCTCCCTTTTGAGAGACAGTAATAAAAGGAGAGGGGATAATTTCTAGTGCCATGCTGACAAAGAAAACTTTCCAAAAGGAAAGGAATTATGAGGATCTATAAGGATGTTTTTCCATAAGTCTGCAAACAGACTGTCACAGTAACTTGCATCATCATCATCCGTAGTTAAATAGTTCTTATCCTTCCCTAGTGTTTACTGTGTTCTTTTCAGAGAAAATCACATGCTTTTTAAAGACATTTTTTGCTGGTTAAAACAATCCAAGCTTATTCAGTTCTCTAGCATAAAATTAGTTCTCCATCGCCAGGCTTAGAAGGGGTTAATACAAATTATAAAATTGCAGGGGAAAGCTATGAAGATGAAAATATATGAACAAATAGTGCAAGAAAGCTGTGGCTTTGGAAATGCTGGACTTGATAACAGTGTTTCAGGCTTTTTGGAAGGAACAGCCCTTTCTCCAAAGGGCTCTGTCTGATGGACAGTATTTGTCAAAGAGCAGCAAAAAAAGGTTTCTCTTTACAAGTTTTGGCATGGTCCTATCTGAATGCTTTTGGTTTTATATAGAGAAGCAGGAGGGTACAGTCTTACATATGTATCTGATTAAATTCAAAATCACCTCCATGTTATGACTCTTATGCTATCAGTTGCAAGCTGTACAAGGTGGAGGAAGTGGAGCTGACAAGGTTCAGTGGCTTTGTGCACTCTAGAGTGCACAATGGCAGGCAGGTGTGGGGAGAAAGGGCTTTTTGCCTGCAGAACATTCAGAAGAGTGCCTACAGATCAGTTATAAGGAAGAAACATGCAATCTTGTGACAGCACCGACAACTATACTATTAAGGGAAGAAAAAGAGATTAGTAAGTTTGCCATATACCTTTTGTTGGGGAAGAAAATTCCCAGCCCAAACCCTTTAAACATCCATAACGATATTTATGCAGGAGTGGAAGGAACATGGCAGCTTCAAGACCAGGTCTTAAGCACTGAATTAGCTGATTTAGCTTCAGGTTATCAGTTAAGATTGTGAAAAAAAAGGTTCCATTCTGAACAAACTTCAGTTGATGGACAATTTTCACTGTGCCTGAGTACACACTTAAACCCTGATTCAGCAAAGCACTTCAGTGACTTATTTCTTGCTCAGTGATTTTCCTCCTTGACCTAAATTAGTCTGCTCTTATGAATTTAAGAATAACATAAGAAGCTGTGACAAGTCAGTCTTCCTCTCCTGCAAAGCTCTGCAAGTATCTTCTTCACCTTAGGTACCTTGATTAACAGATTCATTTGTGAAATTGCTGGTTGCCATTGACTGGTCAGTCAACTAGAAGTATTCTTGACAGGTTCATTGTATTCTGCTGCAGATTGATGCAGAAAAAGGAACCAAAGAGTAAGAACTATAATATGTCTGATAACAATCAGAGCAAAAACTCAAAAAAGAGGACAAAAGATCCTAGCTTGTAGTGTCTTAAACTTGAATCTTCCTTGGGGAGGTTCTTGTAAGTGGAAACACCTATATACTTATTCACTGTGTAACTGCTTACTTTGTGCAGAGAAGAGTGTCAGTGTGCTGCTAAACTACGTTTTTTGTTACGCTACCTGTGTTTCTCCCCTCAGTGAACATGGAAGTGGGCACCAGTAGTTTTGCAGTCTGTACTTTTAAGAAGCATTTTTTTCATGTTTGCAGATCACCTTAAGCTGCCAAATGTTGTAGATGCCTGGGTGCCTATGTCACACTGCAGGATCCAGGGGCCCTGAAATGTAACAACGGGAAAAATCTCCTCAGTATTAATGTTGTTTGGTTTTAAACTTACATGTAATTTTTGTTTATTTTTGATTTAAAACTATACACTGTCAAAGAACCTGAAGAAAAAAATTTGGAAAGCTAACTCTGGAGCCAAATTGTTGGGTATGGGGTCACCCCTTTTTATGTTTTCTCTTGTGAGGATACTGGGCTACAAAAATTGGCCATGGTTGTTGTCAAGAGGTTTTCCATTGAAAGCTTTTATGTTCCACAGTCTAATACAGTGACTTTGAGAAGCAAACAGAATAAGGAAACTGTCACATAGGTAGAAATAAAACACAAGAAAAATATTACAAGTCATATTAATTTTTTAATTTTTGACTGTATTCAAACTGTTTTTCTGCCTTTTTTTTTTTTTTTTTTTAGAAGCCATTCTGCTCCCCTTTTGAAGGAAAGCAGTGAAAAGTAACGAGATCCTAACCCTAGAAGTTGATGAACCTTAAAACCAAAAAAGGACACTTTGAAACATAGTTCTTGGAGCACTGGTGATATTATAAACATCATCAGTAATGTTACAAGGAGCACTGTCGTCCTTTTCAAACCTCAGCATACTTCCATTTGGGAAAGCTGTGGTATAGTTACATGGCCTAATGATATAAAAAAGAATACATATAAGAAGGATTTCCCAGTGATTTTTGTCATGAAATAAACTTCAGTGAATGGCAAAGAGGCTGTGAAGGTCTATCATGCATGAGTAAGCCATGTGACAGCTTTTGGCAGGAACTGGGTGTTCTTAACAGGATCCTCAAGAGATGCTGCTTTTCCTTTTTTCTGGTGGAGGAACTAGGTCCGGAAAGAGTCTGGGGAAAAGGTAATCCTGCAGTAGCTGAGAAATGGCGAATAAGTAATCCCCATATTCATACTTGCCACAGTGAATGTAATCAATAAGCAATGAAGTGTCAGTTTACAACAGCTGACAACAAGTCAGTTGTCTGATGGGTTTTTCGTGAGGAATATCAAGAGCTCTTCCTTTCTTATCTGTCCCATCTAGTCCCATAATCTGTCACCAGGAACATCATTTCAGGTTACTCTGGCCCCATCATAGCTTTCCCAGTTCTCCTGTTCCATCTTAGGCTCAGCCATGACAAAACCTTCTGTTAAAGGCCTTACACAATGTTCCCTGTTAGCATTTTTCTTCCTAGCCTCAGTTGAAAGATCTGTCTGCCTGGGTTGTGCTCTCTGCTTTTTGACCTGTCCTGGCCTCTCAAAAAGCTGTGATATCTTCCAGCTCCCGCTGAAAACATTTGTCTGAGCTTGTTGCTTTTGCTTGTAGCCATCACAGAATAACCTTTTGGACCTGAGAGACAGGGTCTGATATCCACAATAGGAAGGGGGGAAAAGAAGTAAGCCGGAAAACATGCAACTCAGGAGAGACAGAGACAGAAATATGAAAGAAGCACAGTTCAAGGACGGTGACAAACATTCATCTTTTGTGTGGGAGAGACTGTCTCAGTGCTTTCTCTGATGACCTACTCACCTCAGCTGACAGGAGGTTCCAACCATCCCCCCACTGGGTTTCTTGTTGTATCCCACATGTGCTTTGTTGTCTGGCTCTTTGTGTCCTAGGCAGAGGTGTTGTAATAGTTGCTCCCACTGATCAAACCTGAGATGAAGTGATGACTATGAGACAAATATAGTCATGAGCCCAAGTCCCTGAGAAGTAGGTATTACTGTGGAGATACCTACATCCATGAAGGGCAGGCTGACAGCATGGCAGTGCTAAATAACAGTAAGGGAGAATCTACTTGGAAATCTGGAGTAGTTTGTGGCATTATTCAAGCCCTGGAAGAAACTGTCCTGGGAGGCTGTGGGCTCTGCTCTTTGGGTTGGATGTATACCTGCTTGGAGTGACTGTGGTCGTGCTGCTTCAGCTTCAGGGCAGGGCAATAACCAAACTGATTACAGCTCCTGGTAGGTTTTATGATTTTACAAGTGTATTGTATGTAGAAGAAAAAAGAAGCTCTTCAATATCACAAGGTATAAAGTGTTCCCAGTGGAACTGCATCTAATTAGATCAGCCCCTCTACCCCTTGCCAAAAAATCCCCACTCAAACTAGCAAAAAATGTAACTGAATGCTGGAACAGCACTAAGGAAGAAAAGCTGTACTGATGAGGAAACATTGCCACTTTTCAGAGGAATGTGACAGAATTTCTCATGCCAGTCCAGAAGAAATAACAAGTTTTTCATCTAAAAAGGCACAAATTTTAGAGGTTTATCAAGTGGAATGAAGTGGTAGCACGCCCAGTAGACAAGCTAAAAGTCTGCAAAAATGAAGACCTCAGCAAGAATGAGTATGCTCAAGATTTTAATTTCTCACTATGTTGTGCATTGCATGTATTTGAAACTTCATTACAATACTGGGATTATAACCCCTCTGCTTAAAAAGTACAGGGCCCTGCCTGATAAATTAATGAAGACTATTTCAGAACCAGAGCAGAGACTAAAAGCTCTACAACACAGATCATTACAGTCAAATGGTCTTGAAAGGAGCCATTAAATTCTTAAAAGGCGTTAAGGCTCTTAATTCAGACAGAAAGGAGCAAAAGTGAGGATGGAAGGAGTGGATGTGCAAGAATGGAAATTTCAGTATTTCACCCTCAGAAAGAAAATTAGTTGTTTGGCAGGTTTTATTGCCTGACACCCCTACTTATAGTCTTTTCTATGTTTAGCATCGGTTTGAACATTGATTCCTGTTCTCTAAGTAATGCAGCTCTGCTAAGAGGCATTGATCTTGGTTAAATGACATTTTGTGTTAAAAAAAACTCAAGAATATACGGAGATGACTTAATAATGCAAGGTCAGGAAGGAAGTGAGGCCTTTATGGCAGACTGCTTTTTTCCACTTATGCTACTCAAATGATGACTGAAAAGTAATATTTTTTTATATTCAAAGTATTTCATATTAGAAATGACAGTTTCAGGCCAGTGTGTACTGCATGGAGACTCTCCCTGCACTCACCAGAAGGGGTCATTGTTGAAAGCTAAATCGCCATCACCAAACCTGCATCAACAAAACGCAACTATCTGAGCCTGCACCTCCGGAGCAGTAAAAATCTGTGTAACTGCTTTTCTCAATTTTCTCCATTTTCCTAATGTATAACACCCTGTTGTGAAAGAGCTCTGAAATGTAGTCTTGACTAAAACCTACCCAACCGACCTTAAGGGCAATAAGTGTGTGTTTCAAGACTGTAGATGAACAAAACACCCCAGACTTGCACAGATCTGGGATTATTGTTTAATGGCTAGAAAATATTTGAACAAAGCTTGTAAGTTATGAAGCTACAGAAATAGTAAGTGCTAACACGTCAAAAACGTACAGTAATCTTCCAGCATGTTTTACATGCATATGTGTCTGATTCTTTGCTGCAAAGTAGTTGGGCAATTTTGGTAGATTATTCATCTTCCCCAGAACAGAGATAAATGTGAAATGTTTTCTCTGGGAAACACCTTTTGACTCTACACAACATATATTTCCACAAGACTTGGGGAGGGAGTGAAGAAAGAGAGCCTTAAAGTGATGTACCTTATTAAATGGAGTTTCTTTGGAAACGCTGTGCTTTGCATACTTTAGTTTCCTTTACGTCACCATAGCTACTTGGCATAGAATCATAGAATATCCTGAGTTGGAAGAAACCCACAGAGTTCATCGAGTCCAGATCATGGCCCTGCCCAGGACAGCCCCAAGAATCACACCATGTGCCTGAGAACATTGTCCAAATGCTTCTTGACCTCTGTCAGGCTCCATGCTGAGACAACTTCCCTGGGGCACCTGTTCCAATACCAAACCACACTCTGAGTGAGAAACATTTTCATTATATCCAGTCTTAACTTTCCCTGACATGCCATGGCTTCATGCCATTCCCTCAGATCTTGTCACTGGTCACCAGAGAGAAGAGATCAGTGTCTGCCCCTCCACTTTCCCTCATGACGAAGTTCTAACTGCAATGAAGTCCCCCCTCAGTCTCCTCTCCTCCAGCCTGAACAAACCAAGTGACCTCATCTTTGACTTTGGCAACAATCTGTTGAGCTCTTTAAAAATCAGTGGTCAAATAAAATGGTATAAAAACCTTCAAGATTTTCCCAAGAGATTATGCATTCAGATCCCTGAATTATCTCTTCACTGAATATAACATACTGGAAAGAGAGAAAACCCTTTAAGACATGATTTAAATTTCAGTGATTGGAAGTCCAGCACAACCAAGTAGGTAATTTCTTTAGGAACAGATTAGAAAATATAGGCAGTTTGATGACATTTTTGGTCTTATGGAGTGAGTACAAGCAGCCCAAGGCCAACAGAGGACAATGTGATGCCTTTGCTGGGCTTGCCGAGCTACTTGGGAATGTGGTAAGGGAAGTCTGTGTTGGGCTCTGGCTGAAGGAGGAGCACACTCAGTAGGAACTCTTTGTTGACTAGAGGTAGGGAAATGGGATGTTGGCACAGAAGGAGTTCAAGTTTGAAAATAGGGTTGCAAAAGCAGGAAAAATGAGGTTTTAGAAGGACAAGTGAATTTGGAATAGAAGAGGAACTTGAACATGAGTGTTTGAAGTGAAAAAGGGTGGTAGCAGGGTTTTCTTCCTTCATCTTTTGAGAAAATGGGCCCTAATTTTATGGGGCAAGCTGCCTGTTCTTCTAAATCTAGAGCTGGTGGCATTGGTTGCTTGTTTAACACCTCCATGAACTCTGTGGGATAGGAAAGCCACTACTCACATTTTTTGACATGGAGACATTTCCAGTAGTTTATTTCAAATACAGAGCAAGAGAGTTTACCATACTTGTCTGTTTTCATTACTACCTGTTTTTCTAATTCTGTCTCTGATAGGAATTGCCCTGTTCTGCATGTGACACCATGCAAGTCTAGTCCTTATATAAAGAGCCTGCCCTTAGGAATTACTTCTGTTATCAGCATTCACTGTAATTGAGAAAAATTTGTGTGCATAAAGTAAAATATGACTACAATAGAGAAAACAGAAAACAGATTATATATATATTTAATAAAAAGGATTCAAATTTAAGCTTCCAGTTAGCATTGTTTGGTAATCTTCTGCATGACTGGTTTTGTGCTTGTGTGTTGGTGCCAGTTCCTTCATCTTGGCACATTTTAAATTTCTACAGCACCATGTGCTGCTTGCCTCATTACACAGGAGTGATCTATGACAAGCAGACGTGTTTATACATGCAACCATTTCTAGGGCCTTGGGACTGACAGCAAAAAATAGCATCTTGTGCACAGTCTGTTTCTCCAATTCTCATGCGCTAGCTTGATCAATCCAATTGTTTCCCTTGGACTTTCAGGTACAGAAATGGATCACTACAATATGTTCAGCTGATCCAAAGATATGCCAAGTTCTCTACATAAAAGATCAGGGTTCATTTCACATTTTATATCATACTCATGCTAGTGCTCAGCAAATAATTTGCATATCATTTGACAATTCGAAATCAAGTTTTTCTCTCCCAGAGAGATGCTGGAGCACAAAGGTTATGAATATGGTACAGAAATAGTTAGATAGAGAACTGTGATCTGTGTCAGGCAGAAAAGCACACTATATAGATCCCTACTTGCCTTAAAATTTCAGCAAAAATTTGTCTGCAGGAGGCCCTGAAAGCTCAGCAAAAGAGAAACTGATTGAATTTTAGGGGGAAACTAACAGCAAACCAAATCGCCATCTGTAGAGCACTAAAATTCTATGATTCCCTGTTAGCCCTTTAAGCTGCTGCAGTTGTGAGGCACAAACTTCTTTCTTCTTTAGACCATCATGACCTGACTACAACCTGAGGTCAAGATGAAGCTTGTAAAGTGGATGTACAGAAGCACAAGGATTATTCTATGTGTCTTCTTAATGGAAAACAGCTTACTTATTCCAAAATATGCATTACACCATAGCTGCTATACTATGGCTGCCACATAATTACTGTGTATATGCTTTTTAATTATCTGTGCTTGCGTTACTGTCTTTTGCAAAGCAGTTCAATTTTGAAACTTAACCTGTCACTGCATTTTTCTACTCTCTCAGATTTTTTATGTTAACATAAAATAATGTTAAATGCAACCAAATGTATGTATTTTTAGAAACATGCTTTTATTATGATACATTCTCAACTCTTTGCCAGTGCTGAGCTATTTCAGCGTATATTTTTTGTACATATCATACTTCCATGTGTACATATGTTTATGTGTGTGATATTTATATCAAATAAATGCTTGATTATCTGAATAATAATGGGAGATTTCTTTGCAGATCCCTACAGTTCTTGTTTGGAATTTTGGATTTGGAATTTTTTGCCACTGTTTTTCCAAAAAATTGAAACATTCCACTGAATTTCTGGGTGTTAGCTTCTGGTCTCTTCCTGGGGGTTGTTAGGAGCACAAGAAACGTTTTTGCATGTTGGTGCCCTTGTCAGCACGTTAAGCTGATTTGGTCTCAGGTCAATTTGGCAAGCAGCCTGTTGCTCCTCTCTGTGGTGGCACTATAGGACCTGTCGTGAAACAGGCACCCACACGAACACACAATCTCCCCTCTTCTAGGACACACAAATGTAGTATGTGCTGTGACAGCAGCATGCTGTGGGCTTGCTTGGTGTCACAGGGAGACATGTGGCCATACAAGGCAAAACTTCTTTCTTGGGGGATACAGCGTGTGCTAGGACTCCTTCTCGTTGCAGGACTGCTCTGAAGCAAGCAGATATTTTGGAGGAATATTTTACTTTGCTGCAAAGCCTCTATCATGATTATGGTGAGGGAAAGTTTCCTTCTATGCATTCATTCTGCACCAATATCACATGTCTTAACAGAGCTAGAGGATGACGGCCCAACATATCTTCCTACTCCAACCCAAATAAAGCTGCAGCTCTCTCCCAGTGCAGATGTGAGGCTCTCAGTATTTCTTCTTCCTTGGGCAGGCATCCAGTGGGACAAACTGTGTGCTGGAAAGCACTCCTGCCATTTCTCCAGGTCTAACTACAATCAGTGAAAGATTTACCAGTTTATCTGTGGATTGCATTAGGTTATGAATACATCTGCATTGTATGTTAGAGATGCTGTGCTTTATTACACCCTGTGTCTTACTGAGGTAGGATTTCACCAGTATTTACGATGAAGTTTTGATGTTTTCTTTGTTGTAGAAAAAAATTCATCCCATCAAAAAGTACTAAACATCACTGAAAGAAACACCCACCAACTGGATTCCTGCCTGTGGGGAGAAAAAGATTTATTTTTTCATTTTCACAGCAGATTTTATGCCAGTAAAGGCAAGCAATATCTTTCTTCTCCACCACCAAAAAGAGTACCTTTAAAGGAAACATACAGACTTGCTCTCTGAAATCATTCTTTTGTCATGTTTATGCTTTCTATCAATACTCAAAAGTGAGTCACTGTTTTAACATACATATGTGCATATTACTGAATAAGAGAATACCAGGAGTCACTGTTTTCAATGGCGATGTGTCATATCTGTATCCTTCTGCAAACAGAACACTGTCTTTGAGATTTCCAAGGACAGCTGCAGAGTGGAACTCATTCAAAATGGATAAAAACTTGAGTGCTAACATTTTTTCTCACAGTTAGTGAAGAGCTTCGAGCTGGATCTTCAGGCTTAATACAAAGGTGACAATGAAGGATGTTCTCAAGGGAAGAAAATATGTCTTTTTACTCATGGTTTTGTAATTTCTATGTTATCTTATCTGAATAATCTGTGATTATGCTATGTTATATATCTGATATTCAGACAAGATAAACCCATTTAAGAGGTAAATAGACAGCTATGTGTTAGCCAGTGCTATGTATAAAACTGTCAAGATCTCCTTGTGGAAGAATAGCCAAACATCTGCTTACCCAACTTACACAGAGAACTAATTTTGGTTTTGGTTAATTCCTGCTCAAGGAATTAAGTGGTAAAGAATTAGTACTTGCTCAGCCAGAATACCTTGTAATTATCTATGTAAGCCATCAGATGTACATGGGTAGTTTGGACAATGCCTAATATCTGTGGTTTTAAGATTAAAACAAGACTTTTTGTAAGTTTTTCTTTGTAAGTTTGCCTTTTTTCCCCCCTCTTCCACAGTGCTCTACTGTTTCAAGAAAGAAACACTTTAATAAAGCATGGAAGACTTGTGTATATGGGCCTCAGTCATGCAGAACTCTTTTTAATACATCCCATATAAAACTCAAAATGAAAAGTTCTAGGCAGGTTTATGAGGCACTTAAGTGACCATCCACACTCATGACCTGGACCTATGCCTACCAAGAGGATGGAGTTTGGAAATGATAAGGGATTTTATCATGCAAAAAGATACCAAAACCTAGTTTATCCCTCCCAGCAAGCCCACCTGCTTGTAAAGTAAGTCTGTTGGCTCTTTATACAAGGAAATATAAATAAACCTGGTTTTCTGTGTTCTTCACCAGTTTGAAAAGGAGCACAGCCCATAAAACCTGTGATGTGTTATGTTCAGTGACAATTTGGCTGACATCCGTATGGTGCACAGTGGTTTTGCAAGAGTGGGCAGAACAGTGGAAGCACATAAGAACGGACGTAAATTCTAGTGTGATCTCCTTCCACCAAATGTAAAATAAGAGGTTAGGGCAGGTGACTGAAGGTATTCTGCAACAGTGGTTTTACATGCTTCACGTGCCAGTTGATAGAAGGCAGGAAAGTAGAGGTTTGAGGGCATAACAAATGAAATTGATGATTAAATTGCTTTGTTTGTGGATAACATCTGCCTCTGAACAGGTCCTTTTAAAAAGGATAAAAGGACACAATCTATTTGGGGGTGAAAGTTAAGGGCAAATCCTAATTGTTCACATGCCTGACAAAACGTATGGAAAAAACAAGACATAAGAAAATTTCAAAGGAAAGGCCAGAAGAAGATATGCAATTAAATAGTTTCCCAGCAGGGTTTCAATGCTTGTGACAATTCTCAGAGGTGTTTAGAGAACTATCATGCTCTGAATAATAGAAGTATCCCAATTCCTTAGCATTATAGAATCATAGAACAGATTGGGTTGGAAGGGACCTTAAAGGTCATCTAGTTCCATGCCTGCTGCCCTAAACAGGGACCCCTTCCACTTGACCATGTTGCTCAAAGCACCATCCAACCTGGCCTTGAATGGTTCCAGGGATGAGGCATCCACAACTTCTCTAGGCAGCATGTCCCAGTGTCTTACACCATCTCAGTAAAGAAATTCCTCCTGGCATCTAATTTAAATCTTTCCTCCTTTGGTTTAAAACAGTCACTGCTTGTCCTATCACTATCTGCCTGTGTCAAAAGTTACTCTCCATCTCTCTTATGGCCATCTCTAAGTACTGAGAGCCTTTAACAAGCTCTGCCCAGACCCTTCTGTTCCCCAGGCTGAGCAGCCCCAACTCTCTGAGCCTGTGTTCAAGCCTCAAATACTGCACCAGCAGAACAAGATGAGCTGGAAAGGGCTGAATGACAGCAAATGAGAAAAAATCCTACTTTTAAATTAAAGTTTGAAAAATATCCCACATGGGATAGAGTCCAAACACACATCAACATGATGTATTGCAGTTTTGATTCACAGCTGTGTGGTAACCCATATTGCACCAACTGTTGTACTTCACATTGTGATAGGGAAACTGCATCTTGTCCAATGTTCAGGTCTAGCTCTCCATACAGTCGTACTACCATTGTTGCATTTGGTCCAGAAAACGCATTGCTGTATGTTCAATTCCAACAGACCAACATTTATCAGCAATCTTTTTCCTAAACGAACCTTCTTGCTGCTTAGAGTTTTGCACTGCCTTTTCCTGGACTCTTTCTACTACCTAGTAAAGAGTTTTGTTTTCTTCATGGCATTTTGTTATCAGGAATGCCATTTGTTTTTAGCCAGTGTCATGATTTTTGCTATTGCTACTAAACAAAGACCTATGTTCACATGTGTATACAGGCATTATTTTCTTATCTACCTCATTAGTTACAGCAGTAAGAGCAAATTAGGCATATCTGAGGATGCAGTGTCACAGTCATCTACTATAATTGGTTTCAGGAGTTCCCAACATTGTATTTCATCTATCTCACAGGTACAGCACTGCTTCAAAACCCAAACATGCATGATGACTGCTTTTTCTGTAGTAAATCGTCTATGCTTCTTGTGTTGTAAATAGCTCCACACAACTTCATATCTTAAATGCTTCTCCCTCCCCCCACTCAAAGGAATTCCTGAAGCAATGAATAAATACATTATCTGACTTGTTTGAAAGTTATTTCTGCTTTAGACACATGTTCTGTTCAGTTATGGGCCCTGTAATGTGAAAGATAGATAGGTTGGAAAGGACCTGAGATCTATGTAGCCCAGCCTCTTACTCAAAGCAAGACTAGCTTCAGAGTTAGGCCACGAGTACTGTGGTAATGCTTTAGGATAATGTGCACATAAAATTACAGGGATAACAAGTTAAATATGAAGCAATATAGTGGTCTGGTTTAGGGCTAAGATCAGAATGTCTTAGAGTTGGTATGTAATTGGCTAGGGGAAAAGTTCTCAGAAAAAAACTGAGAAAATATCTGACTTATGAAAAACACCCCAAAATTTCGAGATATGAGCTAAAAAATAATTGCTAATATGCAACTACCTTAGTTATGATAAAGTCAATTGGGAATGTAATACGAAATAAGACTGTATGAAATGAGTTGAGCTTTTAAGAGTAAAAAGATAGGCAAGTTATTATCAAGAAGCAATAGCTACCAAGGCCAAGAAAATTGATTGTCATTCTTTAGAAAGAGAATCATGGTCTCAGGACAAGGTAAATGGAAAAAGCAGCTATGGGGAGAGACTGACTTGCAGTACCTTGGCCACTCCTGTTCTTGCCCTGCAGATGTAGACAGCAGCACTATGAACTAAACCAATAGGGTGCTAAAGTGCCAAAGATTTCTTCATGGTTGCACTGAGAAAGCATTATTTGCTCTAAGAAAGTCCTGGGAACAGTAAGTTAGGCAAGATCAATTCTCTTTGTTACCTCCAATGTTCATCTTAGTCGTGCAAAAAAGAAAAAGGAAGATAAAACCAGGAAAGAAGGTGTAAAACACAACCCCAGATTATTTCCAGGAGGTTGAGACCCTTGCATACCTGTAAGGATCAAAAGTTTGCTTATTTAGCATAATGCAACAGAGCTGCTGCCTGCACCTCAAAGATGTTTTGATTTTGGCCCCTAAATTAGAGTAAGTGGAGTCAGTGTACCTGCACAGGTACATCAGTTCTCTCTATTACATAGCTGCATGTGTGAAACTGCATTTGATTTTTCAGATGGTCTGAGACCCATCAGCATGTAAAAACAACGAAAAAGTGAAAGGGTGATAGAAGTATCCTGTAAAATATTATTCTATGTTTGCAGTCTACTCAAGCTCCGTTCTACTCAGAAACAATCATAAAAGCTTTCCAGCACACACAGACATTTTTTTTTAACCTCTAGAATGAAACAATTACATGAAACTTGTTTACCTAGCTTCTTGCACTCAGAGGTTCTGTTCCACGTGGTTTTATACCAGTTTAAAAGAGAACAAGTCTCAGGTGGCCACCTTTAGAAGTCAAAGATATATATAATAAGACTGATAACATCAGAAATTAAACTAATGATTAAAGTGATGTGACAGGCAGTTAAGCAGATGGTACCCTATTGAGACAGGCATGGAAGTTGATGTTACTGAAGGTATTGAAGCTGATACTGGAAGACAGGAGAGACAGCTCATTTTTAACAGGTATAAGATTTGTGGAATCATAGTGCCTGATTGTTAAAAAATTTAGCAACTAACACACATAAAATGTGGTGTTGCACTGCTTGACCTCAGGCTGGTGTCACTCCACATCCCTTCTGCATGTCTAAACTTGATGATCAAATGTGACAAAACCTGCAAAAAACCCCAAAGAGATGGGTTGTGTTTTTGGGGAATGCTAAGGATTAGGAATCCACTCTCACAATTTTTATGCACAATAACATTATTTTAAGTACATATTTGAACATATCTGTGCCAAACATAAAAAACAGCATGACATATATTTGAAAATAGCACTGTCACTTGACCGTCTCCTTCCTGAGCAATAAGTTGAGGAAGCGGTTGCAGAAGAATTTCTCATAAAAGTGGCTCACCCAGGCTATCAGAGAAACAACTCAGTGCCAATTCACTAAAGTCATAAAATATTGTTCAAACAGTTCCAAGGTCAAACCTGCTTGGTTTCAGAAGGCTCTAAAGTTATTATTCTTTCTCAGAAAACACCATTCTGCTTATTACCCAAGTAATTGGAAACAAATGGCTGATGTTTGGGCAAGAGAAAGAGTTTTCATGTGGCACAGTAATTGTGAAAAACTGTGTGTCAAATCTATTTTGGAGACGGAAAAGTGAAAAAAAAAAATCCACAGGATTATTTAACATAAGGGTATCATGACCCCATTATGAGGCTGCAGTTCCAAAAGAGCCCCTCTAGTTTTTCTTTCACTGTTTATATTAGTTTGCATAAATATAAATTTTCACAACCCAGACAAAAAGTCTTCTCCAAGCAGAAAAGGCTCTCCCTGTTAACTCTCAGTCACACGGCATCCAGCCAGCAATACTATAATGTCTCTTCATGTTCATGCTCACTACAAGGAAACAATAAACTGACAGATTAGCAAATCTTATTCCCCTGCAGCATCTCAGCTTCAAAGTGAAGTTCCTGTGGTGGAAACACGAGGTATGGTTTTAGATTAGAAAAATGAAAAGACAGAAACCACGGTGCTGTGGTTCTGCATTCCCCTTTGCACACTGCTGGGTGACATGGGCTCCTTGCTTTGAGGATATGTGCCTGAAAACCTGCTTGGGGATGCCCCCACCCCAAAACTGTGTCTGTGCTGCTTAGAGACGTACCAAGGGTAAGTCCTGGGACAGCAGGTAAGCAGAGCTGGGCATCATGATACTTTCTTAGCAGAACAGACAGATAGATGATGACTTGATACTTCTCCTGCACACTTAGTTTCTGGCCTAATAAACTTTAATCCCTTTTCTGTCCACCCCCAGGGAAAAAAAAAAAAAGGAGTAGCAAGGTAGGAGAGATGAGCCAGCCCAACCTGCATGTACCTGAAGCTCATGGATATGAAGTGAACCTGCTGAAACGGCGCTTTAAAAAAGGCACACCACTGGATATTTACAGTAATAAATAAATGGCCTGATCTGATCTCTTGGGACTACTTTTAAAACTGATTTGCTTTAAACATCTGATTTTTAAAATCTGTAGGACCACAGAGTCCTAAGCATAGGCTGAAGAAGAGAGCAATACCTGAGGAGGCTGCCAGTGTGTTGAGAGTACCCATATTCAAACACGCAGGGTAGCCAGCCACACATCGTATCTGTCTATGCTGACTGCACTTGGAGGCTGTGAAAGACAGGGCTACAGACTGCAGGAGAGCTTCCCACTGCTCATGAATGCATGTGTGGCTGTCATCCTGCATCTAGGAGCACTCAGCTTTGTTCCCTTGAAGTACTTTTATGCTTACCATTTCAGCACTTGCCCAGAGCTTAAATATTACAGGACAATTTTTCTGATGGATATTTTGATAAAGGCATACTTAACAGAAGAGCTCTTTGATTTTAATAACCATATCAAAGACTCTTCTTCTGATTAGGAAGCAGAGAATTTTCTTACACAGGCCAGTTCAGCTGAGGCTTTCTGTTTTAGTTACTTTCACAAATTCACCTTCTTGTCATACAATTTCTTCAGGTCTCATTCCTTTTATTCTATACTTGCTGACAGTGTCTGGGCTCCTCATTTCACCATCGCTTTTCAGAAATACAATTGACTTTAAGCACTACTCCATTCTTCAGGTCATTTAATTGCAGTGAATTGAGCACTCCTGAAGGTGACAGCTCTACAAATTCAAAGGATTCTGATCAGTTCAGAAAAATTGCTTTCAAATGTAACTTACCCTGACATTACAGAGCCTTCTGTTAAAACTTTTTCCATTTTCCAGACTATCATTTTGTTTCTGAGCAGAGATTTCTTTGAGTTCATGCAACAACTTTCAACTGTCTAATTTTTCACCTTTCTTCATCTTTCAAACTGCTTCACTAAATTTCAGATCATTATAAGCCCACCTTTCTGCCTTCCTCCCCAGTTCAACCCTGTGTATTGATATGGCCTTTTGTAATTCCTCTTCTGCAGTGCTTTCCACAGAGGAAGGCTCTGCCTTTCACCCAAAGCTGTGACAAAAATCAGCTGTTTCTCAGTCCACCTTGGCTGCTGGCCACTCACCATCCCCGTAAAAGAGCAGGGATCCCTGACCAGAACTGCTAGCCCTCTCAGCTGCACCCTGGTGGGGATTTTGCTCTGCTTGGTGTCTGCCTGACTTCTCCTGGCTGTTCAGGCAGCAGTGAGTGCTCTTCCTGCAAGCAGAGCTGTCAGCAGGCTGCTGCTGAAAGAGACCATCTCCCTCTGCTGCTCTCTTCCCTTTGGTCCTCTGCTTCTGAAAGGATGGGACCTGGAGGCCAGTGATGGCTTTAGGAGTAAGAAGTGAAGTGAGTAAGCAGTGATTGCTTCTTGTGCAGAGGAAAAGAACTGAAGAGTAGGATTTTTCTTTTTAATGAAAAATTGTGCAGTTTTTCTTCTATTGTTGCTCCTCCATTATGAAGATTCATGGTTACAGATTTCCTGCTCCTCTGAGCTCTTCTTGTCAATTCGAAAAAAAAAAAAAAAAAAAAAAGTAGGATACTAGTGAAGGCTTACAGCTCTGGCAGCAGTTGGAAGTGTGTGGATCCCAGAAGAGCAGCATCTAGCATCTTGAAAGGCATATGCATATGATATAATGTAATCACAGCAACAGCAGGTTACCAAGATGAACAATTCCTATTGTTCTATTGTGTCTTCCCCATTCCCTTTCTATATGATTCCAGATCTAGATTTTTAAGTTTGCTTTCAGATTTTCAGTCTTTCCAATATTTACTAACAGTTTTTGGTGTGTTTTTTTCCCCATTTGTGTTAGCAGTTGAATGGGTAATAATGTTATGATTAGCAAGCCAGTCGGCATTAAACCTCACTTACCTCTTTACATGCAAGATCTCAGACATACACCAGGAGAGCCTTGGGGAATTGTGACCCAGACACTATGTTTTTAAAATGCTGCTGCCATACAACTGCAGTTTGATTAGGAAACTTTCCAGTACATCTAGGGAATCAAACTGCAAGCTCTTTCTTAAAGGAAGGTCACCTTCAATTTTGGTTTCCCAAATTATACTCTGGACTGTTTCTTGCCCTCCACTGTCAATCTCTGCCATCTTGAGTAGCTTTGCACCTTCAGCTTTCTTTTTACAGATTGCAACTTCAGCGGGTATCTCACTCTTCTTCAGTAGATTTGTTTAAAAAATATGCTTCATTTTATACCACAAAACAAAGACCACAAACTCCTTTCTCCTGCAACCAAAAAAATCATCAATAATGGAAGCAGTGTACCTGAAAGGGTCACTGAAACTAATGTGTTTCAAAAGCCCTGAAAAAAAAATATAAATCAAAGCACAGCACTATTAAGCAATTAGCAGAGATGCTAAGTCAACTTGCTAAGCAATTTTCACTATCAGACACAACTGACATGGGAAGAAATGGTAAGAACGCTAATTAGTAATTAATTAGGGGCGCTTGAACCTAAAATCAGGGGGAACCCTCTGTAGCAGAGCAGGGGAGAAACAATCTTTCATTAGAGAGCCCGATGTTTACTCGGACTACTGAATCCAAGCTACATAGGAACAATATAAAAGAACTGAAGAGCAATGAAGGTAGCTCTCTGCTGCATTTCTGTGTGTTTTTAAATCTGAAGTGAATAATATATGATAACATTCTCTAAAAATATGTACTGAGTAGCAGCAAATACCAGAACACTGACCAGCTCAGTAACTGTAGCTCCAGCTTCATGGGATGATTATCAGAGATGCTGAGCACAGCCAGCTCCTGTTAATGCTTCACAGATTTCCATGTGCTTGGCATAAGATGAAAAGGAAAAAAATTGTATTGTCTTTTTAAATCACAGCCCTAAAACAATGATCTCTACAAACATGTGGTTTTGTAAAATCAAATAAAAGCCAGACAAATATAAACCAGTAATTTTTGTGTCTCTGTTGCTACAGTCTCTGGGCTAAAGTAGTCAAGAGATTTAGCAGAACATAGAAAGGTATCTTGGAGTTTTGGAGGGGCGTCAGGAATCAGACTGACTATCCCCTGCTTGCTCATTCCCACATACAAGTTTCAGATCTGCAGACACAGTATATGTGTGTGCTGAATGTGGTAAGTAGCAGGGCATGCAGCTTTTCTGGAATGGAATCTGCATGGCAACAGTATAATCACACAACAGTGGTCACCAGCTTCCTTAAGTACTTTGAGTATAATATTAGTCATTTCAGTGGGGATATGCCAGATGTAGGTTGTGGCAGCCAAACATGGGGAGCAACCTGACCATTTCAGTAATAAGAATCAAGGGGATAGGGGGTTCTGTCTTTTTTTTACTTTTTTTTTTTTTTTTTTTTTGTGTGTGTGTGTCATTTTCTACACAGTACATACAACCTGGTGTGTGAACTATGGTATGCTGAGGGAAATGAGCACACACACTTGTTTAAATAAATAATAATTACGGCAAAAGTGCCTGTTCCCTGAGTTGCATGCATTCATGAAATGAAAGATGACTCACAGAAGGGGTCACTGTAAAGCAATATTATTTGAGCTTTTCATTAGAACCTGGTGCTCTAATACTAGACAACAGCATCATTCACAAGGGAATAAGAGCTTGTGGGCATATGAATAAGGAGTGTTGTACAATTACAGAAACACCTGTGCTAAATAACCTTGCACTCATCCCCTAGGAAAATCTGCATGCTCAACAGTCCTGAAATTTCTCTTGTGTATATTAAGTTGCAGCAAAAAAGCGTGATAACACAGGCTAAAAAAAAATATTCTTCAAGGGCATATATATAAAACCTGTGGTTTTATTTATTTTTTTTTTTCGTCTAAACACTGTCTGCAGTGTTAAGACACATTTTATGCCTGAGAACTCCCTCTACGTAAAGAAACATTGCTTTTCATTATGCTGTGATGGAAAGAAATGATCCTTACTGATTTTCAGCAGCTTAGACTCGAGCCTTCTTGTGGGTATACTTGCTAAAAGCCTGTCCAAAGCTTGCCAGAGCAATGATAGTCCTGATACTGCTTCTTTGGATAAAAAGGTGTTTCTTTGCCTCCTAATTTTTCAGGACATCCAGTATTTGTGAGCTACTGGAATACTACCTGCCAGAATGAGTAATACTGCAGAGAGGATACTGGCAGCCCCCAAGGCAAAAGACTTTTGATTTTTGATCTGACAGTCTTTCAGGCGCTTGTGTATCTTCATACAGACACAGATATTTCAGCCTTAAGTGATGCTTAGCATTAGCAATTAGCTCAGCTTGTGCTTACACACCTTCAAGTGTGCACGTAAAGACTGGGTTGCAGATTTCTCTGTAACAGTGCAGACACATTTTGGATGGATGCCAAATTAAAACAAGACAGCATCCTTCATGGATCACTGTTTGGCCTAGAGTATGTTATAAATCTTACGCTGGCTACAAGTTGTACTATTTAAGCACAGGAAAATGCTAAAGGGGTGATCATTTATAAAGGCACAGCTTCTTTTGCAAAAAACTTCTACCCTGTGTCTGTCCTGTTTCAACTACAGAATGACCCTCTCCCAAATGGACAGAAAGTGCACAAGGAGATTTGCTGTTGCTGCCAAGAATCAATTTAATTGACCACAGTCATCTGCATTTCTCCCTTTTCCCCCTTCTCTTTCAAACCAAAGGAGAATTAGTCTTTAGCACAGGGTTGGACCAGTTAGAGAATAAAAAGATCAGATCCATAAGTCTACTCAACTGGCAGGACAGAATACAAACTCTTGAAAGGGCATAGAATCACAGATTGATTTTGGCTGGACAGGACCTTAAAGGTCATCTGTTCCAAACCACCTGCAATGGGGAGGGACTACTTTTACCAGACCAGGTTGATCAAAGCTCCATCCAGGATGCCCTTGAACACTACCAGGAATGGGGCTTCCACAAATTCACTGAACAACCTCTTCCAGCATCTCACTACCCTCACAAAACGAGAAGAATTTCTTCCTAATATTTTATCTAAATCTACCTGATATAGGACTTTATGCAGAGGAAAAAGGCAGGAAATTAGGATTCTGCAGCTGATCCACAAACTTGGATACAATAGGATTGAATTTGTTGTGTCAAGGTGTGGGATCAGATCTATAGCAGGAACCAGTGTTGGAGGGGCACAGAGAGCACTAGTGACATCTCCTATACCTAATGACAAAGGAAGGTCTCTTCTGCATTCTGAAGTGTGAGAGAAGGGGAAAGGATATCATGGTTGTGAAGCTGTCACTATTAGGCTGCTCTGTGGCCAAGAAGCTTGCCCTATATGTGACTTGGAGCAGCTCACTTGGTCTTCAACTACATGTCTTCATTTCTCAACTTCAAATGTCACTACCATCAGTGTGGGGGGATTTTATAAATAGGCAAGTCAATTATCAAATGCTGCATCGATATTATGGCTCCCTGGCCCTGTGGTGGATCTTAGGCATTGCCAATGCTAGCAGGCTAACTGAAAACTTTTTGTTAGACTATTGGCATGATGACTCGAGCAATGCTTCCATTAATTTTACAAAATGAGTTGTGACACAAACGGTCTGAATTCTACCTGCACATCTTTGAGTAGTCCATGCTAACCCTTAGCCACTACTTTTTGGCACCCCAGGCTAAAATGCAGTGGTACTTAAAAGATGAATAAAGATTAAATAGCCACCTGTATTGACATTAGATACTCTTAGAAATTATTCAGAAAATAATTAGTGTCCCTGAAGCAAAAACTCAAGCTGAAAAATGGAGTAGGTCATACCATCAAGTCAATTTGAACAGCACGTCAGAGCTTTATTTAATATGAACTTCATGAACTCTCCTGCTGTTCAAAGCCAAATCTTCCAGATGGATATCACCTTCCAGAGGGAATCAGGAGAGAACTGCAATTCAGAGTTTCACTTTGCAAGGGGCAAAGACTGAGGGAGCACTTGCCTAGCTCATCTACTATCACAGCAGTTTGGCCTGCCCATACAGAAAGTATACCTTGTAAAGGCACCTTTTTTCCCTCTTCTCTCCCACAGTGTAAGTCAAAACCACAGCTTTTACAAGGAATAGAAAGGCAACATATTGCTGAGGTAACAGGAAAACTATAATGGCTTTCCATTTACAGCAAACTAAAGGGAGGACAAGACAGCTTATCTGGCAGATTTTCTACGTTCACTTTCATTAAAAAAAAAAAGATTGTAGGAGGAGAAATTTGAAGTGTAGGCACAAAAAAACAGTCCAGGTTCTGTTTGGAAAGTAAGGGCAGGTAGGTTGTTTTGTGTGGAAGATTTAAGAGAGAAGAAACTACATGCTGTATTATTCAAACAAACATCCTCTTTGCTTTGGTATATTAGATAGCAGAGTCAGAAGGACACTTGCAGAAAAAGTGAAGACAAGACAATTTGTGAACACACATTTTCTCAGTTAGACCTTTAATCTTCCTTAAACTTCATTCACCTTTCTTCTCCCATGAGCCAAAGGGAGTGCATAACACTTATGCCGATAAAACCACCCTGCTCCCTACCCCCACCAAAAGATCTAACCAAGTGAGTCAACTTTGAGTCCCTGCTGCACTTACAGCTTGAGGCTTCAGCTCCAGAACACTCTTTCCAGCATTACTGTCATGGAACAATCAGGGCTAGTAAGAGGAAGCAGCTTGCTATTCCCTGTATAATTGTCACTGTCCCCTAGAGTGGTATCTCATGCAGAGCTTCAGAATGTGTGAGAAAATAAAGCTCAATAAGTTTATTAAATAGAGGACATAACCTCATAAAAACTTTTTTTTTCTTTTATTTTTTTTCTTTTTTTTTTCTTTTCAGGAGGAAGGAGCTGAAAATATTCCCTACTGAATCTTGAGACTGCATGGCTAGGCTTACAAAACATTCTTATTAAGGAGAAAATGCTGATTCATTTCTATTATCTGTCAGGGTTATTATTTCTAGGGAGTGGTTTATGACACAGCTGGCAACAATACTCACAATCATATACAACACATCAACACAATGGGTGTATCATTTTGACTGGCCCTTGCTTGAGTTATAGTAATGCCTGCTGGCACTGTCTTGTTACAGGAGGCTTGTGTCAGCAGTTCTGCTTCTGCATAAACCCATTTGTTTAGGGGATTATAATAACTTAGCCATAAACATTTTTCTGGTGTTGAATTATTATCATTAGCAGAAGTAATACTAATAATATCTTAAATTTATATTTTGCCTTTCAACACAAGAATCCCCAGGCACTTCCAGGGATGAACAGAGAATGTCATAACTTTACTAATCCCTCAGCATAGGTACTTTTCTGGATAAAATAGAGCAGACACTCTGAAGTAATCCCAGATTTTTTTCATGTGAAAGGAAGTGTGTTTAATATTTTCTAATGAGCAAGAAGTCAAGTGCATTTATCTGAATGCCCATCCCCTCTAAATATGCAGTAAGATCAAGACTGCATGAGTTCCTTATCATGAATTCTTCTTAATTTCAACTTCTGTATTAATGTTTTTATTAGTATTTAATGTATTACAGTGTATATGCTAAATAAAACTTGTATTCACAGCAATTACCGTTTTATGGATAGGTGAAATTAAACGAGAAATACTCATTTGCCAGACAAAATGGATAGTCAGGTGAAAAACTGAGTGGATATAGAGGAGACTTGTGAGGTGGGCTTAAATAAGTCTGTCTAGAGCAGTAGAAGAACTAAGAATCAAAGAATCAATATACTTCAGCTGTGAACTCTTTAAGGAGCCAAGTCAGATAGCCCTGATGCATGAAACACTTTCTCTATATGTTATTTGTCCTAATGACATTATGATAAATTAAGTAATTCCTACCAAAGCCCAAAGGACTGAAAATCTCACATTAAAGGCTGTCTACTAAGAATAGATGTGATCCACTCAGTGCAAGGGGGAATGTTTGGCATTCATAAACCTACCAGTGATCTGAGAAGACAAGACTGCAGCGAAGAAGATTTTGACAGGGAAGATTATTGCAGTATGTTGTTGCAGGACTTTCCCCTGAACAATACTGTATTCTCCAGGCATGACAGTCTACCTGGGATCTACAGTAAAGATTTATAGTCAACCAAATGACCACAGCAGTTCATTCTCCTGCAGTGACCCTGGAGCAGGTATAAAAAGGATAGAACTCTCCTTTCTTGCCCAGAAAGCAGGGCTTTAGCAATGAAGGGTCACACTTTGTTTCAGTCTGCAGGGAGCAACTGTAATTCCGGTTCTTGTTAAGGTGAGCCTATTAAACCTTGTAACATTAGGAAAAGTTCACTTCAACCTATTGCAAAAGAAAATGTGAGAACTGTAGGCTATATTTTTCTAGCACATGTTCAATAGTGTCCTGTTTTTACAGTGCCTGAATACTGCAGAATGAGTTTGGACATTTGCTGCACTACCACTCAAGCTGCAGAATGAATTGCAACCTGCGATGAAGGCACAACCTCATAAGGCCACAAAATCATAGACCCAGAGAGTGGCTTGGGTTGGAAGGGACCTTAAGGCTCTTTTAGTTTCAAACTCCCACGATCCTTGAACATTTTTCTGGGAAATCAGGAGCAGCCTGAACCTCTGTCTACTGAAGTGGCAGACTCTGTCCAAGCTGCCATAGGGAGCATTTCATCCAAATAGCACTCCTTTGGGATCCAAGTGGACATCCCACCTATACAGGATCCTTGAGGCAGATATCTTGTTCCTGAGTATTGCCCCAAATATACAGATTTGGATTTAAAGTGCTCAGACTCACCTGAAATGACATATTGTAGAAAAGCAAATGGGATGATAGAAAAATTAAAAAAAATTACCACTGAAAGAAGATCACTAATGTCTTACTTTTCACTATTAAAATCATGAAAGAAGACTTTGGAGACAGAATTGTTGTCCATCTATAGCCTAACTTACCTCTTTGATGCTCTAGGCATAAATTCATGGCTGATGATAGTCGAGATTAAACTATATAACCATAATGAATCTTTCTGGTCTTGAGCTGTATTAGTCAATTTTAAAACATGAAGAATTCCTCTGACTGTAGCACTCAGTGCTGAAGTATTCAATGCACATGCACAAATTCTTTTCTTCAATCTAGTCAGCATTTGAGCCCAATCAGTTAACGTAAGGTTCAAATGATTCCCTGCTCCAAAAACCTGTGTGTTATGTTTTTTCTTTTTTTAACTTAAATTATTCTTAGCAGAATAATAACATGAAAGAAGGGAAGCAAAGATATGATAGTACAGTTGTTTCATTCTTGTATTGTCAGTTTCACATACTACTTTTAAACCCAGAGATGGGAGGCTTAGCAGCCGTGGATATGTGGCCATGGGAACTGCTGCCCATGGCACGTAGAAGATCAAACATACACCATGGGTAACTTCAGGCTTACAGCAGCCAATATTCTCTTTTAAGGTGTAAAATATTTAAGACTCTCCAGCATACCAATACACATCTTTATTTCATATTCTTTGGTCAGTTGCTATTAAACTCAGGATGGACCCAAAACAGGAAAAGAGAAGGATGTCTAATGCTTGGGAAGGTGTACTCTGTCAGAGAAAATACCTTATTGAGTATAGTATTGCAGGATCAGAGTTTAAATACTAGATCATTAGGAGGTCATATTTCAGGATCTTTAAACACATAAGATATACAGAGACATCCCCAATTTTGGCTAAGAGTCAGTGGGCCTGATTTTATTAGTCCACGAAGATGCAGGAATACTTTAATTCCTTTATGTTTAGCAAAGAGGACTAGAAGCAGGCAGGTCAAATGTTGGCAATGTAGCTGTATAATTTCTTTTTTTTTTGCTCGTGTTTGGCTATCTCTTTTACACTGGTATACTTTCCAAGCTTCACAGTAATTATTCTTGTAACTAGAAAGGCTGTTTTCTTCAAAATCCCAAATATAAGAAGTTTCTTTAAAACAGAAGTTTGTTTGAAATATGTTTCAGAGCAGAATTTTTATAAATAAAAACTGAGTTTTCTGTCCCTTTTCTGATGAGTTTCATGAGATAATCCAAAGTATTCAGACAAGTAGTCACTTGTCTGTTTCTGTTTTATGCAATAAACTTGTTGGGGATTTCATAACAGGCTCATCTTAAACATCTGTTTCAGGGGAATTACCAGTTATTTGAAAATAGTGCTCAGGATCTCTTACCAACAGAGGGCAATAAAGGTTATTGCACATTCCTTGCCAGATTAAGACACTGGCATTTCCTCGGGGCACACCTTACTGTCCCCATGTTTCCACTGCATCTCAGGTTCAGTGCATTTGTCTGCTCACTCATAGTAATGAACTCCTCTCGCCAAGTATTAGAGTGCTTCTGCCATCACATCACCACCATATGGCTGGTGGCAAATAAACTAGCTATTATTTGCACATCTGCTGAGTAATTTTACGATAAAGCATTACATGCACAATTATGTTCAATTATATTAAATAAATCTATTTCACGTAATGCTGAATCTCCAGGGCTTGCACATCTTTAGTTACAGGAAGTTTATTGCAGGGTACAGATGTTGTCGATTTTTTAATTGGATAATATGTTAAAATGTCAAGTACACAATATTTTCATAATAGATATTCATTTTAGGCAAATAAATAAAAGTCAAAGTTTTTTACTTTCAAAGGCATAGAGGAGTTGCACAAAATTTATTGTGCCAGCATCTAGTCTTCAAGACGTGAACAAGCAGGGCATTTTTCAGACAGCAGGCAAGAAAGTAGTACTTCCACTTCTATTTTGGAGTTATTTCCAATGACTATGACTTGAATATGCTAGGTTCCCTTCTCACTTTTACCTTCCAGTGTTGTTTTATCTGTTCATGCTTTTTACTTTGTTTGGAGGTTTCCAGTGTCACAGATTTCATGTAGGCATTTTTTTTTCCCTGTCTGTTTCTGAAGGGATATTTGTCCAGACTACAGATTAACACCAATAGTGGGACTTGGTCGTTAGAACATCCACTTTGTAAGGTGCAAAACTCTGTCTTGTCTTTTATTCTCCTAGTCCTCATCCCCAACTTTTATTTGGTTTATTTGGATGGTCACATTGTGTTAATAGTCTGGTCAACACAATACACAACATTAAACACAAAAGTTTTCATCAGAGAGACTGTGATAGGTAGATACCAGCATAGGAGGGCTTATCACCCACCTAAATAAGGGACTTGTCATTAGTGAACTGTGATATTCCTCTAGTATTTAATCCTACCAGGTATTTTTATGTCCTACTTCTTCAGCTGCTGTAGGTGCACAACAGTATATTTTAGATTTCGACATTGTCGTACCAGCTATGGAAAAGTACTGACACTACCCAGTTCTGTGTGCTCATAATCCTTGACACATTTGTAGGGTATTTACTCCTTGGTTTTCCTTCTGAGCAACAGGTAGGAGTTTGTGGCAATGCTGAAGCTTGTATTCCAGTCCAGCTACAAGAAAACCCAGATTAGACCTGTTTATATCCATATTTCCACCTGATATTGCAAAATATATTTGTGAATAATATGCATGTATGGAAGTAAAAGTGCCTTTTCAGGAAGGACTGGCATCCTCTACAGGCTCTCTGGAAGTAATGGAGAAGGTGTCCAAGTAAGTCTTCTTTCAGTCTACAAGGATCAAAAACCAGACAGAGAAATTAAAAATTAAGGCCCTGATCCTTCACTCACCTCAATAAAGCACTAATTCAATACATAATAAACTCCTGAGTCATAGGAGATAAAAAATGCTGCACTCTTATTGTGTTGTAGAAAATTTTTCAGCCAAAATAATACAGAAAGGGCAGATTCCAAGGGCATTCTTTTCTTATTCTGCAAGCAAAAGAGAAAAAGTGTTTTCTTTTGAGAGTGCAGGTGTGAGTAGGGCTTTTCAACCTATAATATGCCCTTTTCAGATACTCCCTGTCACATAAATCTTTACCACTTTTCTCAAAAAAACATGAGACAATAAAACATTATAGGAAATTTTCTACATGTGAATCTGGCCACTGTAACTAAGCATCTGGCAAATAAACAGAGCTGCCAAAATGATTCCCAACCCTCCCCATCACCATCTTCCAATTTCTAATAGATTTATTTCAGTTTGCTCCAACTCTGTGATTTCCCATAGAAATGCCATGTTTACTGCAGAGGCTGTTTTCTATTTTCCTGAACTGGAAACATACCAAGGGGTGTACTGGATGGATAAGAAAAGCTAGCCTTAGCAGTAGGATGAATTAATATACTGGTTCTGGGGGTTAATTGTGCAAATACCTCCATGATGTGAAAAAGTCCTCTGTCCTCATGCTGTTCAGCTGTCTGTGGTTCAGCACCCACAAGACACAAGAAGGTTCATGACTAAATTCTGTTTGAGCCTATGCCTAGACTATGTTAACCACTCCCAGAGCTTGGTCAAGCAAAGGTAACAAAACACTACCTTGATTTGCCCTCTGAAGTTGTACCTATTGCCTTTTGCCTTCCAGCTGGGGCAGAGGTGCCTCATGATGAGTGATAAACAACAGGACAGCACACACACCTTTCCCATAAATCTTATTATTTTGGCCACCTCTGCTGCTTTTCTGAGGCTCTGTTGTCCTTCCTGTGGCTCCTGCTGTCCCCCTGCTCCAGAGGAGAACAGCCAGAGCAACAGCTGACTCCCCATCTCATCTTCTCCTGCAGATATGTGATTCCACAACAGTAGGGAAGGGATTTCCGTGTGAAATACAGCTCAGCACAGTGTCCTCTTTAAAACTGTTTTGTCATTTTATTCACATTAGGTCCTCCTACCTGCAAACACAACCTATATTCCAACTCCCTGCAACCACTAAAACAACATACATTTCTCTCCTTCTGCATTTAATGAAAAAGGCTGTGTCTTATAAGGCATTGTCTCCCTGCACCTGAATTGCAAGAAGAAATAGTTTGTAGCAGGGATCGAGCCTCTGATTTTAAGTATTGTAAATAAATATGATTTATCTTTCTCACTTGGGAAGCCAGCAAACAAAAATACACATTTGAGAAAGGAGACTAGCTGTCTCTGTACCTTAGGAACAGTAACTAGGGAAAGGGAAGACAGACATTTACTGGGGGAAACAAATGACCTAGATTATTTCCAATGATAAATGGGAGTATATTCTCTTCCTTCCAAAACCTAACAAGAACCAACTGCATTTTGATGAGGGAGAATTGTACTTATTACCAATAAAAGTCTTTAACTGAGTTTGACATCTGAGTCTTAAAGAGCAAGGTTTTCATGCAAGATTTTTGGGAGGGTAAACAATATTTGTAGTCTTAGGCTGCCCTTTTTAAATCAGCAATTAACCCCAGGATTCATTTAAGCGATTAAAAAGAACATATATATATGTATATATATATATATATATATATATATATATATATATATATATATACACATTTTTATATAGTGTGGGAGTACACTTTATTCCTGATCTTTTAGCTGAAAAGGGTTTTTGGTAATAACAAAGTATCCTTTACCTCAAAGCTATCCGTCTAGCAGCTACAGAACAAAATTTGGGAATTGCTCAAGAGCAGTGGGAGGATCATGACAAAATTCCTGAGTGAGCAGAGGGAGGATCATGACAAAATTCCTGAGGGAGCCTCTTGGAAGGAGTCACAGGTTAGAGCATCTTTTCATGTGGTGCTTTGGTTTCATGCCCTTCATATTGCAGAATTGTTACAATTGCAGCATGGAGGATGGGTGCTCCGTTTGACTGGATTGACACTCATGTAAATGCTGAAGGTGCAGAATTCCAAGGTGAATGCAAACCTTTCTCTTCACTCCCACTTCCTTAATTCATCTGGGACTAGGAAGAGAATTACTACAAGACTGAGTGTAATTCCGCCACTTTGCATCAGATTATAGGAGTTTATGTTGGGGTCTGTCTTTTTGTGTGAATGCAGCATAGATTTTATTCTGCAAAAGAATGATTATTTTTTGAAGTGAATCACTGCTTGGAAGAAGGGAGTATAATATATAAAAACAGCAACCATGACTAGTCCCCTCACTTGAAGCCATTGTGGAAATAGTTACCTTAAGGAGGTACATGAAAGCCTTGAGATTCTTCCTGCTTGTATGAGAAACAATACCAAGACGCACTGACCTGTTGTTCAAGAAAGCCTAGGGCTTTGTCATAATGAAGAAAAAAGGAAGTTGAATAAATTTATGCTTTGTAGAACTATGCAGAAAATACCAACCATAATAATTCCTAACCCCAAACCCTGAACTTCTCTGCTGAAGCAGAATGCCAATATTGCTTTAACACATTTAACACTACTTCCTCCACATAAATATTCTACAGGGCCTCTCTGTATGAATTGCTTTCCTCAGTGATCCCTCATTAATAAGGATTGGTTCATAGGTCAGCTGAAAACCAAGTGTACCTTTCAGCTTCTTGACCTTTTGGCAGATGAGCATATGCCCATTATACTGTTTTCCTCCAGCGTGTTGCAGAAATGAATCTCTCATCTACATGCTCGACAAGTCTCCACATGTTGGATGAATTTTACATGCTACACAGTGTACACAAAAGCCAGTCACAGCCATGTGCTTTTGTTCCCATGGATGATCCCCCAGAATGCAAATAAAGCCACTTCCAGGCCACAAGTCACACATCAGTCTATAAAGACAAAGACTGCAAAACCATTTTGACTTTATAAAGTACGATCTTGTCTCCATACATCCTTGTCTCTAAGACTCAGAAGAACTAGACACCTTTACACTTGAGTTGTCCACCTCACTGTTCTGGCTTTGTACTTGCACAGTGCAATAGCTCACTGGCTCACTGTGAAGGTCATGGAACCAAAATACGGAAGCCTGGAGTGAAGATGTAGATCTGACTTTGCAATTTGTGTTTGAAGCTCTCAAGATAAGACCTCTGAAAAGTGGAGGAGGAAACATGAGAACAGTGTGGTGGGAGACAGTCACCAAGAGAAGTATGAAATAAATGGCTCCAAATCATACAAAAGCAAGTAACCAATGCAAAAAGGAAGAATAAGAAAAGGAAAACATGTAAAGACAGGAAACAGTAAGAGAAAGAGACCTGGTTGTTCTAAAGAGATGCTGTAGGTAGGAAAACACATGAAAAAATAGAGGAAACAAGCATTCACCATTTCTTCAAAAACTCTTTTAATCATTTTATGCAGGAAACTAAGTCATGTCTATCCCTAAATGCTTATCTCTTCCTTCAGCTGTTCAAATCTCAGCCTGCTGCACAATGGCCATGATGCATATACCAGTGTGTGGGCAGGGCATGCCCTGAAACCTCAAGGGGGTAGGAGGATCAAAGCCTAGGCACAAAACCTTATTTTATGGGTCAAAGACATGACATGCTACTTCCAGGCCAAGGCATGATAGTTGCAGGAGGCACTGCCCTAGTGCATCCTGGGCAGCGATGCTGATACTCTGCTGTGAGCCAAAAACTCTTTGTGCAGCAGCACAGGAGGAGAAACCTTCATTTCAAACACACAATAAAGAGAATTATGGGTGCATGTCGATAACTTGTGAGAAAGAACAAGGTACTGTGTCAGTCAGAAACCCACACTACATGGTAAAAGCTTATCTTGGATGACCTTGACATCCAAGACATACATGACAAGAGCACAATTTAGAAGGAGGCGAGTGAAAGAGCTGTGTTTGCAGCTGCCTGTGTAGAGAAATGACTGGATAAAATGCAGGGGTTGAAGCACAGAGTAAGGCATGCTACAGCCACATATTTTAGCACCTGAAAATAATTGGTTTAACATGCTTTAAAGAGCTTGGGAAATCACTCCCAACATTAATTCAGTTTACGCTTCTCCTTTTATATACACAAGAGAAAACATCCTCCCCTCCTCTTCACTACCCTGTCGCTAAGAGACTTAACATTTCCCAGGGCAGCACAGGTTACTGTACCAGGAGATTAACTAGCAGAGAAAATTATACCCCCATGTTACTGCCATTAAAGATGGTATAATCTCTTTTATACATTTCTATTTATATAGGGTTCACAAGGCTGACACAGCCATAAAAATTCACTGTAACGTGAGCTACAGGACTATGCCCTGAGACCAAGAGTTCACTTTTCTTCGTTATCTCCTCTCAGTTATTACTGAGAGCTTTTTTTGTTCATTTTTATAAAAGTCATAGAAAAAAAGAGATATAGCTCCTGTGTCCCCATTTTTCAGAAAAATGAGCAAGATGCTAATGTTTTAAAAGATTCATGACCTTAACACATGTTCAGTAACTCCTTCAAAATTAACAGGTCATAAAGCTTTGGAGTGCCTTGGTTTAATGATACTACAAAACTGTTGGACTAATGGAGTATACAGATAGCTTTTATTGTGCCTTGGGTGTGTGTTTCATGCACATATGGTTTGCTATATGATAAAACAGACCTGGCACTTAATTGTTGATGTGTTCCCCTTAAATTGGGACAATTAGGAAAGACAGAAAAGGAAACCTTGTTTCCTGGCTCTGGTATCTTTTGAAAGCACTGAGGTGTTTATATTGTGACTAATGTGTGAAATCATTCCTATTGAGGTCCAAGGCAATTAGTGGCACAAGAAATTCAGTTTTGGAAGCCAGATATTTCTCTCTTTCACATAGTTCAGGCAAGTATGAAAAAGTCTTGCTTAAGGTAACATCTTAAAAAAAAATAAAATCTGTAACTCTGTAGTTTAACTAAACAGAGCAATTCTCCAACTGAAACCATTGTGACGATAATGAGCGTGAAGAGGTGATGCAGGAGGAAAAGATTCTGGCACATACTAATGAATTCCACTTCTCCTCATCTGGTTATTACACCAGATGATAGGTGTAATAACCTCATGATAGAAAAGAGAGAGAGAAATGCCCTCCATAGTGAAAAACTCCATACTGTTTAGAGTTACAATATATTGTGTTAGAAAAATAGAAGCATATCCCAATTCTTCTCACAGATCTGTCACAGATATGACTCTACAGATTAATAGGAACAAAAGAAAAGGCACAGTGGTTCACAAAGCCATCTGCAGATTAACTTCTCTGTTGCCAGCTTCTGTTGAACAGGTCAGGATTCTCCCTTTGTATGCTACATGCACTTACCTATGAATGGGGAACATTACCTGTGGAAAGATTGTTATTATACCAGTTTATGAAGCTTTCTCTCCCTCTGACATTTAAGTTAATGACCTAAAATGTTATATTTAGGTGGGACTGTATAGAGATTTTTTTTGCTCTGGAAATAAGCCAAATTTATTTAATTTCTTAACTTACTCATGCATTGTGTTCTACCATTTTATAACAGTTGATCATCACTAGAAAATTAGTCAGTTTATTTTCCATAACAAGCATGCTTTTTACTAGAACTTCACACCCTGTAAACTTGTTCAGTCTTAAAAAAAAAAAAAACCACCTATGGGACACTTTTAGCACAGCAGTATTTCAGCATGCAGTACTGGAATATAGTAGTATAGCAGTATCGAATATTAACAGCTGTTCAAATGCCAAGAAATAAACATCTTGTGTAATAAAAGCCACTTGAGGTACTTCTTGCATTTTTTAATCTCAGGTTTGCCACGGACTGAAAGCAAAGAGATGATCAAGTACTTCACTCTGAGGAAGCATTTTGAGAGGTGTGATAAGTGGCTGTATACTGTGCCATTGGGATAACTGCTCATAAACAGGCTGGATCTGGGAAATAAGATGACATAAGCATGTGGGCATATTAGAGCTGGTGTTAACCTGGCCAGGTAGCTGACAATAGTGGCAATGATACAGCATGAAAGACTGGCATGAGACAGATGCTGCCTAGCAAACTCTTGGGTGACCCAGCATGAGTGGGTTACTGTCCTGCATCACTGTGCTTCACTGCTCTTACTTGAGGCCAGAAATAAGGCTGCCAGAAATGTGAATTATACAGGCACATCGAACTTTCAACAACTTTAATTTCTGCAGTTGCATTCAATGGTGTCATGCCTAACATGGTGTGTTTAACCTTACAGCAACTTCTGCCTGTAATAAAATCATGAATTGTGTTGGATTTTTTTCCTCACCAGCCCTCCTTCCCCCTACCCCCATTTTTTCTTAACATTTTAGATAAGAGTTCTATTGCGGTTTAATATCACAATTATTGTGCATTGAAATGAACACTGTGTTACTTGCACATAACATTGCCTCTCTATTATGCAAGATTCACAATTTTGTTTCTTATTGCAAATGAATAGTTTTTGTTATATAGAAGCTAATACATGCCTGTGGTTTAATAATACTTGGAAATAAGGCAAATGTAATTACAAGGGCTATGCTGCCCATTAACTTGTTTGCACACTAGAATATATCCAGGATTAGCTGCAACTTCATCATAATTTTCCCAATGAACTGAAGATAGAGGGAGAAATGAGCAAAGTGCCAATTTCAGCTTTAGCTGCAGGAAGGGATTAGCCTTTAATCCCCAAAGACAAAGATACGGTCCCAGTCCTGCTGTTTGAAAGGAACAGTGCTAAAACAGGGGTTGGCTAAACCTTTCGTTACCATAACTAACATGCATACCACTTCATACTTATTTATTGGCAGTGTAGGCTGATCACTCCTGGGAAACCACCACCTTTCCCAAGAGTTGGGTCAATTTTGGCATCTGAACCTTTGCCTCAGGATCGCTGGGCCATGCAGGACAGTGATGGATTTCCTGCTCTTCTGCTAAAGATGCCTGCGAGAAGAGAGCAGAGTTGCTTTCTCACTGTTCTCCTCTTGTCTTTCAACTGTTAAAACAAGTAGAGTCATAGCAGTAGAAGGGAGCAGGGCTTCTGCAACTCCACAAACTCTCCTAAATATAGAAACAACCTTGGTGAGAGAAGCAGCAGAACAGCTTGTGCTGCTAATAGCTTCCCTCTTTGGAAAGTGAACATTCTCACATCTGCTGTGAATCCCAGCAGGCCAGAGTTAGAAGAAGGGGTCATATAGATTTTTCTTTGCTCAGTAAAGTCTTTAGGGTCCTAAACAGTTAGACAGGGACAGAAATAGGTAGCTTTGGATACACTTACAACTCTGAAGCAATCAAGATATCATCCAAGTAAATAAGCACTTTCACTCCCAGAGACCTCAGGAAACGAATAACTCATCCCATAACCACTGCTATTCTTGGAGCAATGCACAGGCCAAACACCCTTGTGTACTGCTGATGTGTAGTGCCTGTCTCCAGAGACCTTCAAAGCTGCTTTAAGTGACTTATATACAGGAGAGTCAGGATGCTAAATTAGGTTTTACTGAAATCTGTTCATATCAGGAATGGTCCGTTTCTGAAATGTTACTTGTATGTTTGAAAATTAACCTGAGCAAACTATCTATAGTCACAAAACAGCTGTAGGGAAAGAGTTTAGTGTGATGAAGCTGTGTTAATTCAGTACCAACAAGCAATGCACTTTGACATGTAACAGCGATAGATTTCTCTACATTTTATATAGCATGGATTATTTTCAGATGTGAATTTCAGATTTTCAAGCTGATACAGAAAAAATAATTCTTACTGTAAAACCATAGTGGAAATTATAGTGAAAAAATTGTCAGAGAAGGTTAATGAGGGGGAACACTTCCACAGGCATACAAGATTAAGTAGATCTATCCGCCTGTGTTTATCCACAAAAAACTTACACTAGACTAAAGAAAATATAATTTCAGCTCTCTGTGAGACTTTTTAGTCACTTTGTGCCAGGCCTGAAAACAGATCAGCAATCTTTTTATTAATCTGCAAGCAATTTTTATCATTGTGACTCTTGACTACATATTTGACTTTTTATCTTTTATTTTTTTTTTTTTAAAGGATGAAAATGTTTGTTATTTTTATCAGTACTAACATAGCATATGTGGTAGAACTGTAGAACGAAGGTACATCCTTATCTTTCTTTTCTGGTGTGCATGCCTCTCATCCAGTCATGAAGTGACTGGTTTTATACAACTGGAGTTTCATGAACAGTTTGCAAACTGTCTATTGTTCACTTGAACTAATGTATGATTGCTGAAAGAGAAGCTGAATCTAAGTGGAAGATGCATTACCTCAAAAATGAATACATAAAAAGCATAAAAATGGAAACACCAGTTTCTGTTAAGGTTAAAATATGTTTTGATTGGCTGAATTTAACCTTAGCTATATATTCAACAGCTTGTTCTAAGGACTAAAATTTAGCTTAGCCTCACTTACATTACTGATGATCCGATAAGTAATATAAACTGTGAATCCACACTGAAAAAGTCAGAGTTAAAGAAAGCAGAAAATGACTTTTTAAAGTTGGAAGGAAAAGGTGAAAATGAAATTTCATTTGTGTAGGAGAATTAACAGCTTAATCTTATGTAACTAGGTCTACAAATTTTGGCCTTAGATTAGAAGAGCACAAGATGAGCAGTTTCTCCTTGGAAGGCTGAAAGGGCATATTTACAGAATCCAGTGGATCTGTGTGAACTTTGCTATTTTCTCGGTTTCTTTAGCATGTCAAGAATTCTTATTGTTCTGGTAACGGATACACAAATTGGTATACGGCAGTCATTCACTAGAACGACTTTTACAAGAAAGTAAGCTTATACAAGAAAACAATTTAGGTAATCAAGAAAAACATTAACCAGGTTTTCCTGCAGAATTCCAGACTACCTAGGCACACTTTCTAAAGACTTACTCCCCTCTCACTGAAAAATACAAAGAGGCACTAACCCAAATAGCTGCTAAGAAATATTTTTTTAAAAAGCCAGTTATTATTATATTATTTGCTTAATTCAGACTTCTTAAGGCTTGCCTTCTAGAAGAGCAGTTAACGTTTTTAGCTAGTTTAAACTTGTGTTATGCTGTGATTGAATAACCTTCAGTTTCTCCATGATTCTTTTCGTATTGCAACTTATGAAAGATTTCAGCATATGAATCTGAAAAACCCTTTCTGAGGAACTAGTTGCTGTGACAAATAGCAATATTTCACTATTCAGGGATGAGTCCTGTCTCATCTTGTGGTTGGTTTAAATGGACTTTTGCTCCTGGTCCCCTTAAACCATTCTTTCTAGCAGCTGATTTCTTAAGATTCCAATTTTCTACCTGCACAGTGGGAACCTGAACTGCCTGTCTCAACACTAATGACACTTAAGGATTGAAGTAACTTCAAAGTTCTCCTGTTCTGTAGTGTTGAAACTCTAAAGGGTAAGAAATTGAAAAATACGGGAGTCACAATGGAGTCCTGTGAACAGTTCTGCTGGATAATGTTTTGGGTTTCCTTACCACAACACTTTCCATCGTGTTAAAACTGTTTTCTCTCCCCAAATATCTAGGAGGAAAATGCAGTTGACTGTTTATGGGATACACTGAAGTATTATTTTCAAGAATGCTTATACTCAGTACTGGGTTGGGTATAGTTTATTTTACATCTACAACCCTTGTACATCTGTCTTTTTATTACAAACCTCCTTGCATTACACAGAAAGGACAAGATCAGTTCTGGTGACAAAGGACATGTAGACTTTTCTTTGAAATTATTTTCATTTCATTATTTCTTTTCTGAAGTTAATATGAAACTGCTAAGAATACTCAGATTCCTTATAGTTTGTCTTACTAAAAGATATATTCTACTTCTGTAGGGTTTTTATATTAGTAATTAGGACAAATGCAATAGAAAGTCTCCTAGAAGGAGCACTTGTCAAATAGTTTAATATCTGTTCTGAAGCTTTCAGTTGAATCCAATTAATACTGCTGTGTGACAGTGGAGGACCTTCAGCTGATGCTCTTCAAATCCATCAAAAATTGTAATGAGTACTTGTATCCGTATTCTGTCTCAGCCAAGTCCATCTTTCAGAAATTAAGGAGTCATAAAATGCCACGTTATACATTTATGTTGTTAATCCTGTTCTATCATTCATTACATGTAATTGGTTTCTTAACTGCATCTCCTCAAAAATCCTATCTGTTCAAAGTTCATCAACCTCTTGCTGGTGAGACCAGCACAGTCCAATCTTCAGTAAAATGTGTTTGCTTTTTCCAGGTGTTATCAGAATTTCAGTAATGAACTCACTGAGACTTACCTATCACAATGTAACTAAGTGAAGAATGTGAGGGTTCATTTTGTGGAGCATTAATCATGGTTAAAGAAAACCAGTGACATTTTATTTGCAAAAATGAAATTTAATTAACTTAGATCAGTATTTTTCAAAATCTTTTTCAGCCCTTTGGTGATGATGTGCATCCCTGTACAATGAACAGGCTGGCTGGCAGTGGACTGTATTTCCTTATTTACTTTTTAAGAATCCCTGTCTGTTTCCTTCACATGTCAGATATATTGAAATTCTACTGCAGGACTGTACCCAAGTTAGAAAACACCAAATATTTGACCTTATGTAGAGATACAGGTGCAGACTTTTTAATGCCTTGAAAAACTGTCCATCTATGCAGTGTCACTTTCTAGATAGAAAAATAACTTATACCTTTTTAAAAAAAAAAGGAAAGAGGTAAGCATAGTATGAACAATACAATGATAGGTTTAAGTTCATGAATGTGGTATAAATTTACTTAGATACCTTGCTTGCCATGAAGTCAGATCTGCCAGTGGAAATTACTGATTGTTTTATCCAGCCTTTACGGTCTCACCCAGTACCTGGAGTACCATCTTGGTAAGTCTGCCACTTCTCTGAGAAGCCAGTTATCTTAGTTCATACTAAAATCCATGTAAACTCCATGAGATTGTTTAAAATTACTCTAAAACATTTAAAATGACTACCATACCATGTTTAGAACAGTGGCTTAGTCTTTGTATGATTTCAGTTTTCTATATATTTCTCAAAAAAAAAGCTTTTCCAGTTCAAGTAATCATGCATGCTGTTGGGGTATTCTGTGCTTACATTACATAGTGCTTATATTTTGCAAATGTAGTTGTTCAGAAAGCAACACTGATAATTTCTTTTCTACTGTTAAAGTGCAGGTACATATAAATATGAAGATATACCTAAAATGTAGCTGTGTTATAGATGCCTGTCATTTTAAAATTTTATCACGATGGGACCTTGGTTCATCATCTGTCCACTCAGTTGCCTGGGTGTCATCAAAGGAACTGAAATATGACAGTAAAATATATGTTACTTTGGAGGAAGGATGAGGACAGAGAAAGAGGTTGTCTGAGGAAGGACATTGCAGAGCAAAATGATGTTTATCATATCCTGGTTGCAAAGTTAACATAAGCAAATGGCCTCATTTAGTAAGCATTGTCTTCCCGATCAAAACATACATGGTCTATCTGGATTTCAGCAAAGCCTTTGACACTGTCTCCCATAATATACTCCTGGAAAAGCTGCAGCCCATGGCTTGGACAGGGGCACTCTGTGCTGGGTCAGGAACTGGCTCGAGGGCCGGGCCCAGAGAGTGCTGGTGAACGGGGCTGCATCCAGCTGGCGGCCGGTTACCAGTGGTGTCCCCCAGGGATCAGTGCTGGGCCCAGTCCTGTTTAACATCTTTATCGATGATTTAGATGAGGGGATTGAGTCCATCATCAGCAAATTTGCAGAT
>NW_020955275.1:382962-409381 GCF_003031625.1 Empidonax traillii
TGGATAGACTGGAGAGATGGGCTGACTCCAATGGGATGAAGTTCAACAAGGCCAAGTGCCGGGTCCTGCACTTTGGCCACAACAACCCCCTGCAGCGCTACAGGCTGGGCACAGAGTGGCTGGAGAGCAGCCAGGCAGAAAGGGACCTGGGGGTGCTGATCGACAGGAGGCTGAACATGATCCAGCAGTGTGCCCAGGTGGCCAAGAAGGCCAATGGCATCCTGGCCTGGATCAGGAACAGTGTGACAGCAGGAGCAGGGAAGTGATGCTTCCCCTGTACTCTGCGTTGGTGAGGCCACACCTTGAGTATTGTGTTCAGCTCTGGGCCCCTCAGTTCAGTTCAGTTCATTGAGGTGCTGGAGCAGGTCCAGAGAAGAGCAACCAGGCTGCAGAAGGGACTGGAGCACAAGTCTTGTGAGGAGAGGCTGAGGGAGCTGGGGTTGTTTAGTCTGGAGAAGAGAAGGCTTAGAGGTGACCTCATCACTCTCTTCAACTACCTGAGAGGAGGTTGTAGCCAGGTGGGGGTTGGTCTCTTCTCCCAGGCAACCAACAATAGGACAAGGGGACATGGGCTCAAGCTCTGCCAGGGGAGGTTTAGGTTAGATGTTAGGAAGAAATTCTTTACAGAGAGGGTAATCAGGCATTGGAACGGCTTACCCAGAGAGGTGGTGGATTCACCATTCCTGGAGGTTTTTAAAAAGAGATTGGATGTGGCCCTTAGTGCCATGATATAGTAATTGGAGTTGGATCAGAGGTTGGACTTGATGATCTTGGAGGTCTTTTCCAACCCAATCTATTCTATGATTTTATGATTCTATGATATCTTCTCTATGTGTAATATTTGTGTGTATTCCTTGGTATGACTTATAGTAGAGTTTTCTTTCCTGCTGCATTCTTTTATCAAGAGGCAATTGATCATGTGCTGATCTATCATTTAAATGCAGTAGAAAAGCATCCTCTTGCAGAATTGGTGAGTGAAGATTTTGTGATGAATGCCTCAGCTAAGCTGAGAAGATGGCACTTCAGTGAACAGTAACTTTCAACTCAACTGGAGGTAGCTTTGAAAATGTCCTCTTAAATAACAGAGCACTAAATGAAAGCAAAAAGTTGAGGAGCCACTTAAGTGTCTCTTCTGTGAATGACATAGTAGAACCTGGCTAAAATTGGAACTGGATCCCTTTGCCCAGCTTGGGCCCCAGCTGGGATGGGCATGCCTCTCCCAGCGCAGAGGCACAGTCACCTCTTTGAAAATCAGAAACAGGACTGAAAGTATACACAGTGTCTGGAAATATGAAAAAGGATAGCAAGTCTGTAATTCCAGTTTTTCTGGACAGAAAAAGGTGCTATAAGTTTGGAGAAAGCCTCCATGGAACAGCATTTTGAAGACCTTGCTATAAGACATTTCCTTCTGTGACATGCAATGTAATTTGTAAATATATGGATTAATTTCTCCAATTCTGTCAGCTTTGTGTCTGAAATATTTTATCATACATGTGGCAGTAACAACTTCATTTCTGACAGAACCACCAAAACTTTATAAGAATTTTCAATTGTTTTTTCTTATTTCTATAATGAAAGGCAATTCCAACAATTGCATCTAGGTACTTTTCTTACTGTTCTTTTTATACTTGTGTTGACTAACAGTAGGATAAATTGGACATAACTGGACCAATTACATTTTCCAAAGCATCATGTCACTCCTTCTCCTGTTACTCCTTCCCCTAGTACGCATAAAATATGATCTCTGACTACCTCAAAGATTCAAAGGAAAATGGAGATGGTTGAATGCAAATTTTCATAGGTCAGTTTTAGTGCTTGGTATTCTTACACCCTTTAGCAAGTCTTGGATACTTATAAATATTGTTTTAAAAAAATATGTTATCAAATTATTGTAATGCAAACATATAAATTTCCAAATTTTTCTTTTTATTCACAAGATAAGAGAAAAAACAATTCCATATGTAATATTAATTAAAAAAAACCACAAAAATTTTCTCTTACAAAAACATAATGTGGCAGGGAATAGAAGATATCTGTAGGGAAAACAATCAAACTTATACTAGGTCAGTTCTGCCTTTACAAGCTCTTATGCATTAATAGATCGGAAGATACTCTGTTTTGTGCCTTAGTGAACAGTGACAGATTTCAATACTAAGCAAAATAATAAATCAAGAGAAAGGTTTCAGAGAGGCCTTGGGTTAAAAAAATGGTTGCTGTGCTTGAACAGCCCATACTCCTGTACTAAAATGTTCTTAGCCCGAGTTCCTAAGGAGATAATTACATATTCTCACTGTGTTTGCCTACAGCTGACTATTCCTCCCTCCCTGGGCTAAAGAATTTTAATCTACAGTACAATTTCAGTCAAAATTTATGAGTATGGAGAATAAAACAATTTGGGGTACCATGGCAAGAATCACGCCTTATTATTTCTCTTTTTACTTAATGATTTGCGCTTTTCTGGCTAGGAAATTAGACATTTGCTTTTCACTGCAGCCTGGCTGACAGCACTTTCTGTCACTCAATTTATCTGATATTAGCTTTTTTACTGATGCAAAATAGTAAGTCCTTCATTTGCTGAGTTTAGCATATTATGTATCCACATAACCCAGTCAAAATATCTTGTGAGACAGTCTGCTTTACATCTTTGTTGTACAGTTGTAAATTGCTTTCCCGAAAGCACGGGATTACCAAGCACAAGTGTATATCAAAGATGCACAACATCATAGTGTAAAGAATATCCTTCACGCAACAGTATTACATTTAAATCAAGAATGTGAAAATGTGTGCAAGACACTTCTGTTTCACTGAAGTCCTGAACCATTCTAACTTTGAAGAAGAATTAAGAGGCTGTTATTAAATGCTCTCTGCATTATTTTCATTCTGGTCCTCTGAAACAATAGTTAAGATTTCTACCAGGTTCAAAGACATTAGCAGGGGGATATTAAAGTGCTGAAAATGCAACCTAAAAAAACCATGTCAGCACAGGAGGAACTGCTGAGGTGGCTAAAGACAAGGCCTGGTTCTTTACAATCCAGGAGGCTTCAGTAGACAGTGAATGACATGTCTCGGTTCCCTGCAGCAGAGCCTTTTATGGCCTTCCAATATTTTGCTGACACTTTCTGGATGGAAGTTTAACAATGAATTATATAAAAATAATACTATTTAACTTACTGTTGGAAATGGTTAGAAAGCTCTACGATCTATGTAAAAGGGAATCTTAAAGAGTTCAAAATCAAGAATCAACATGTAAATTATTGAAAGACGGATCCAAAATTCTTCTGAAACTTCAGCAGGGACTCCTTGTCTTTGACTTGAGAGGGCTTTGAGTCTGCAGGACAAAACTGTGTTCAGAGCTGGGGCAACCGAAAAACCTGAAAATCATAAAAGCAGAACTTCTCTTGCAGTGCTGAGTCCGGCAAAAAGTTGAAAGCAATTAAAAAACCAAAACGAATTGTAACTCCAAACATCACAAGTACTATAGAAATAATTTTAGCTGACAATATCGAAGTCCTTTTCAGACATTGCAAACATTTACCAGGTGGTTCTTTTCTGTGTTTTTGTTTTTCGTATGACATGATCTTCAATAGGCCATTGATAGTAAGCCTCTGTTTGTCCTTGTTTACTTCAGTAGGACTACGAGTCTAGCATCAAAGAGCATAGGTGTGTTGTAGCTTCTTTTTTGTCTATGATGGAGGACTCGTCACGAGAGGTGATCTTTGAACTTTAGAATGTTTAATGAATGCAGCAATAGTAGTTTTGCTGAACCATTTGCACTTGATTTGCCCTATTTTTCTCTTTTCCCTCTCTAAAGCTTACATAAATATAATATCAAAGAATCTAGAAACTCCAAAGGCAACTCTATGTCACAGGTAGGAATGTCAGATTTTGTCCAAATTCCAAAGCTTGCGTTCAGTATCTTGATTCTGTGCAACTGAATGAAACTGCCAGGATGATATTCATACTTCATCCACTGTGGGCTTGACCCCTGCCTTGCTCAGAGGAGACAGGCTGCTCCTACTGTGTGGTAATCGAGGGCAGAGAAGGGGAAAGAAAAGGGAAATATGGAGGACTGTTAAGTATAAAAGGACAAAGTAATGCAATTTCAGCTGGATCATTCAACTCAAAATATCAGTGAGTCTAACAGAAGCCATCACCTCTACCACTTGTTTTTATTTCCAGGTTCAAGATCAACCATTTGTCAATAAACCATATGAAATAATTTCTAGTTACAACACAGCTGCACAAGCCTAAGGTTGTTGCTATGAACACCTTTCATTCCTTTAACTCCAGATATATGCTCATTCACTCAAAGCACCTGTGATGTTATAGAGATTCTGGCTTTAGAGAGGGTATCAAATGGCATAAGCAGATAAGTTTTTGGGCCAAAAATGAAATCGTTTTCATGGAAATGCATTCAGAGAGAAAGTAAGAGTAGTGCTCACACTGTATCTCACTGTCCTATGCATGTTCTTGAGAGACAACTGATGACATGGATTAGAAAAACTTTTCAGTAATAACAGATAAGTCAATCTGTATTTATACAAGGAGAACTTTTAGACTTTTGATCACCTTTTAAATGCCAAAGGACCTCTGTTGCTCTTAGTTTGTCTGTATCAGTTTCTCAAATGCTTATGTAGTTTTGAATATATTGATCTCTGTGACCACTTCTCATTGCCACTCTATTTAGATGTTTCAGCAACTGAAGGGTGCCTAAACATGGAAGGATTTTCTCATGTATGCTATGGAAGAGTCATCCATTTGTACTGATTTTTTGTTATCTGTCCTTTCAGAATCAGAAGCTTAGTTAAAAAAATAGCTCAATCCTGCCTGATGCCAGGAAAACTGCACCTGTTTTTGCTTTGGATTCTTGTGCTTTGCTGAAGAAGGAAAGAAAGAGTTATTATGCACTCCATCTCTGGTTAAATAGATGATGAAGGCTTAAAATAATCTGTCAGCCAGAGAAATAGCTACTGTACCAAAGCTGCAGGAACAGGTTATGGATGTGGATCAGATATAGCGAACATAACATCAAAGTTGTTTCACAACACAGTTTATATCATCAATGTCTGAAACTTAGAGTTCTACCAGGACTGAATTTAATCAAGTATCTAGAAAATGCATCCGTTGCAAGTGATGACTCACATTGTTGCTCTAATTCTGTTGTTAAAATGTTGTTGTGCTTTGCTTTTAAATTAATTTAAGATTTTCCAGGTTAAGGTCATTGTCTAAAATCATATTCCAAGTTTTTCTTCCTTAATATATGTACCGCATAGCTCTTATGGAAATGGATGACCTACAAATTTATCCAAGTCTTCATAATAACTAGATGTTGTTACACAAATGTGTTCCCAGAAAAGGAGTATAAATCAATCATAATTCTTTCACAAGTTTTAAAAAGTTCTACTATGTTATTTTGGTAGTATTCACCTGGGATAATTCTCCAGTGGCTCCAGTGGATCTTTGTTTTTCTGAGTTAAACTCTGACAATCAGAACAGACTGTATACTATAACCTCAGGAAGGTAAATAGTAATATGCTGAGAAACAAGCAATAGGCACAGGTGACCCTTCAGCACTAATCAGTATCTAAGGTTTTGTGGACATCAGGAGACATGATTGAACACCTCATGCCTAACTTAACAGCATGCAACAGAAATCTGTCTGAAATGCAGCTGTGGCAGAATCACTGCATTTGGCAGACTTACTAGACAACTGTTGAAGATGTCCGTCCAGGTCAAAGTTTATTTGGAGTCCAGTCTATTTTCTTATTAGAGAAGATCAGGGGAATCTTCACAAAGCCTTTTTAATGCAATCATAGTTACAAGCTGTGCTTTTTGGCTCAAGTAACTCATTAATGATGTGAAAAGGAACAGAGAGCCAGCTCTTCTTTGAGGAAATTATGTGGTAATGATAAGCCTCCTAATCCTTCAGGAGAACAGTCCGTTTTGCAGAACAGATAATTTACACGTAGTTGAAAGAACACCATGAAAGGCCCTTGAAGAACTGGCAGCTGACTGCCACACAGAAGGATGGGTTTTTGTTTGTGTTTGCCAGCCAGTCTCGGCTATCAGCCTAATAACTCTCTCTCACTGCCTTATAACAACTCTGTGTAGACCCATTCAGAGCCCTTGATCACACTAGAAAGAGAATAAAGAGGCCTCCATACCCATGCAAGGACGACAGAAACCAAAGCATCTGCTTCTGTGAAAGCAAATCTGTATAGCTGCTAACCACTCTTAGCAGCAGCACCAGTGATAACATGAATAACAGAAGTTTGAATATAATTTTTGATCTCGATGTGTTTTTTTTCATTACTCAGCACTGGAATAGCATCATGTAAGCTGCAGCTGTTTTGGGCTGGGGAAAGGAGCAGATAGCTCTCAAACCACTGAAGTCCAGAGTGGGCCAAGAAGCTCAAAAAATGTGGCAATCATTTGAAGCCGTTGAGAAATTAGGTTTGTTGGAATCCAGCCACACAACTAAGTTGATAGTTCTGTTGCAAATGGTGCATGCACTAAAATAGTGATAATGAAGAGTCAGCCAACTTCATGAAAAACTGGGATTTTCCTTCCAGGCAAGGCAAGATCAAGCAGTGAAAGAAAAGAGGGTTTCTGAATAGGACAGATGTAAAATGAAACTGTAACATAACCTTCCATAACTTCCCATGCACCCAGCTGGCTGCGCTGGCAAAGCTTGTGCATGGAGAGCACAGGCAAAGCTCTTCAGGGGTCTGTGATATGTCTGCATTAGATCCCTATGAAGTATCACAGAGAGCACAAGCAAGCACTGGTGACTGGGTACACTAGTCCTCTAATTTCAGATAGCAGCCAATAGTATTGTGTACACCCATTTTTAGATTAAAAAAAAATAATAAAAAGAGTAGTCAAATGCCATGCAATGAGGATAAATGCTCAAAAACTTATCCTGTAATAGAAAGTTTGCCAGGGCATTCTAAACCATGAAAATACATACAGTAGTCCAAGAGTTCAGATCTAAGTTTTCAAATGAATGCTATATACATTTAGGTATCATTCACATCAACAAATCCATCATACATTGTGAGCAAATCTGACTCCACTGAAAAATATTTTTGCAACAAAGGCAAAAATGCAGACCTGGGCACTACTGTAGAGAGGACCTAGGCTTGCTGATAAAGCTCTAAAATTAAATGTAAATAAATTGATAAACACAAAAGTATATTTCACGGAGGGGAGAGATGCCTGCTCTTTACTGCTTAATTTTGGATTGATGGAGGCAAGGGACTGGACTGAACTCTACAGAGCAGAAACCTGGCCTTGTGACACTGCGTATTGCAGCAGAGTGTACAATTTCACACTGTGTTGAGAGTGAGGAAAGCTTAGCATAAGCTGAACTTCCTTAAAATTTCAAGCATCTAATCTAAGAATGAATATCAAAAGCAACAGAAAAACAGTTGGCATTATTTGCCACAGAGTAAACAGCTTCCTGGTGGGTTGTGTTTTTGCTATGAAGGTGATTCTACTTTCTTTCATTTTGGTCAATGCACTTTATGAGATAACCTCTGAAAATCAGATGTGAATGACCCCTGAGCAATTTCTGTTACATCCTCACCGGTCACATGTTGTATGTCTTGGACGTGGCTGAGATACAATTCTCTGTAGGTACTGAGTAAGAGGTGTAAGAGTGTATACAGCATGCCAGGGGGACAGTGTGAAAGTGCACTCAGCCTCCTGCAGCACAGGGACACAAACCTGATGAGGACAGTTTTGGAGTAAGGGTTTGTTTGTTTGTTTGTTTTTTTATTTGTGAAGGGAAGTCCCTGTGCATATGACCAGGAATAAGTGATACAGAGAAGTATCTTGGTGCTGCTACTGTCTTCAAGAAGTTAGTGTCTGTAGCTCCAGCAAAACCATGGTGTTATGCTTGAAAAACTTGGATTTTGCGCCTCTCATCTCTTCCCAGAGCCTGGATGTGACATTAAGAGGCCAGAAAAGGACTAGTAAAAGATGGGAAATAAATTATGAGATTTGGCTGATGGCCGTGACACGTAGCCCTAGGGACTAGGACTGGGCAAGACTCCTCTGCAGTTTAAAGCTCCAGTTTGCAATTTCCAAACCTGTACTGCCTTCTTTTTCTCCCCCACTTCCACTCCCCCTCACTTAGCCTTTCCATCTTTACTGTCTCTAAGCATCAAAAATCATGCAGACTGCTGTTCAGATTAGAGGGATTATATACAAGTCCCATAGCCAGTTTTTTGAATTAGGAAAAGATCCATCATGGAAGTAAAAAGTAAAAGAATATTTAAGCAGCAACAGAAATGCAAGGGAGAAGGTTCTTAATATATATTTTGCAATTTACTCTCTAGGAGATTCATTCTGATGTTGCAAATTCCCTGTGAATGTACCATTTGCTACAGAACTCTGTTTTTCCATGGCATCAAAAAATAAGCAATACTGCTGAAAAATAAACCATTCTGATGTGTGCATGGGCTCCATCTGCACACATGATCTCTATACTGTTGGGGTTTAATTTAAATGTAAAACAGTACATTTTAATCTGCTGTTTATAGGTCCCAGTAGCATTTTCACACATAATTTACTCTCAGTGAGTAAGGAGACCAAATGTAGTTTCCTTCTATATTGTGTCTGTTTTAACTCATAATTTAGAATAAAACCAAAATAATATGACTATATGGAAAAGAGTTAGTTGTGGAATCAAAGAGAAATAATGGAAACAATTCTTACCTGGTAGGATTATCTCTAAGGTGCAATACAGTGCAGGACTAGTGGCTCACTAAAACACTCTGTGTCATTTATCATCAGTCCTGGCTGCCTGGGGAGGTTCTTGGTGACTGGAGGTTGACCTTCTACAAGAAGGGCTGGAAGGGGGTTCTGGGGTTCCACAGGCTGTCAGCCTGACCTCAGTGCCTGGCCAGGTTATGGAACAAATAACCTTATGTGTGATCACACGGCACATGCAGGACAACCACGGGATCAGGCCCAGCCAGCATGGGGTTAGGAGGGGCAGGTCCTACCTGGCTATCTCCTTTTATTTATCCATAATATTTCCTTTTATTTATCCATAAGGATCATGGAATCCAACTCTTTTTATGATCAGGTGACCCACCTAGTGGATAAGGGGAAGGCTGTGGATGTATTCTGCTTGGATTTCAGCAAAGCCTTTGAAGTCACCTCCCACAGTATACTCCTGGAAAAGCTTGGACAGGGGCACTCTGTGCTGGGTCAGGAACATATTTTAATATGTGGTTAATAGTTATAAATAGTATAAAACCCAGTCATAAGATTATTTTCCCCTCAGAATATTGTAAGCTTTATTCCAATTTTCTGATTGGCTGTTTGCTGCATTGCAGAGGTTTCGCTATTTGCATACGGTCCACCCATATTTTTCTTGTATGGTTTTATACCTTCCACCTTATGCCCAAATTTGCATAATCCCCCCTACTTTCTTCCTTATATGACAAACTCCTCCCCTTTTTCCTGAATGTTCCACAGCTCTCTCTATAAAAGAGGGAGCTCTCCCTTCAATAAAGGCTCATTTTACTTCAACTCAGCAGTTGTGCAGACCCTTTCTGAGCCGGGTTTTATCGCAATGTGTGTTAGGACGGGCTGGATAGATAAGCTGAAACCAACGGGATGAGGTTCAGTGAGACCAAATGCTGGGTCCTACACTTAAACCACAACAACTCCAGGCGTCACTACAGGGTGGAAGAGGAGTGGCTGGAAAGTGGCCCAGCAGGAAAGGACCTGGGGATGCTGGTTGATGGCAGTTGAACATGAGCCAAAAGTGTGCCCAGTTGGCCAAGAAGGACAATGGCATCCTGGCCTGCATCAACCATAGTGTGTCCAGCAGGACTAAGAAAGTGATTGTCACACTGTACTCAGCCACATCTCAAGTTCTGCGTCCAGTTCTGGGCCCCTCACTATAGGAAGGGCATTGAAATTCTGGAGCAGGTCCAGAGAAGTACAACGAAGCTGGTGAAAGGTCCAGAGAGTAAGTCCTATGAGAAACTGCTGAGGGAGCTGGGGTTGTTTAACCTGGAGAAGAGGAGGCCTGGGGTGATTTTATCACTCTCTACAACTCCATGACAGGAGCTGGTAGCCAAGTGGAAGTCAGCCTCTTCTTCCAGGCAACCAGAGACAGGACAAGAGGGTATAGCCTTAAGCTGAGCCAGGGGAGGTTTAGACTGGATATTAGGAAGAATTTCTTCACAGAAAGGATGATTAGATACTGGAATTGGCAGCCCAGAGTGATGGTGGAAGTACCTGCAGGTGTTCAAGGAAAGACTGGGTGTGGCACACACTTAGTGCCATGGTCTAGTTGACACGGTGGTGTTTGGTCATAGGTTGGAACTAATGATGCCAGAGGTATTTTCCAACCTAATTGATTCTGTCATTCAGTAGATCTAAAGCATGAGCCCTGATACCTTGTAGTTTTGATTTTTTATTTTTTGTAGATCTTAGAAGTAGTTATGTAGTAAATGTAGATTTTAAAGTAGCAGCATATTTTACCCTTTAACACACCAGCTACACATAGCAAACCCTGTTACCCATTCCCATATCAATTCCCCCAAATTCCACTGGCCTGTTTAGTCTCATTTTCAAGGTAGAATTGTATTCAACACCCTAAAATCTATGCAAGAAGATATAGCCATAGACGCTACAACCTTCAGGCCTAGGACTCTGGAAGGCCTCCAAGAACATTACGTGCTCTGAGGAAGATGAAGATGAAGAAGAGGGGGTCCCAAAATGCCCCCAGACCCAATTCCCAAGAGGCATGGCGGGGGCAGAACCTGGGCGGTGGCCGGATGGGGATTGGGTGAAAATCATTATAAAAACTGTGAACATCTGTATTAGGGAGCGCATGTTGGGGGTATTCCGGAAAGCCTGGGGGCTCATTAAAGCCTTTGCATCCTTATCTTATCTCCTACCTAATTTGTCTTGGAGTCTTTTTTTTCCCCACAGCCATTTAGGCAACAGCCCAAAGCACCTTTCCTAGGATGCTGATGAACTTTATGGCAGCTCTCCATGGCAGTTATAATGCAATATCATAGCTGGAAGAATTTTACGTTGAAAAAGAAAAAAAAAAAAGCCCAAAAAACCAAACCAAAACAACCCAGGCCTCATGTACTTCTTTTCTTTGAAGGTGGGTGTGGTCTCAGTATAACTATCACTCCACACAGTAAAAGTATTTTGGAAGACCTGCTACTAAACACTTTCTCAAAACATGTTGCTGAGTAAGAAAGGAGTGCTTAGACTAACCATATGAAAATAATTTAAGAACAAATGCAGAAGTACTTGAGTATCAATTATAAGACAAATCAGCTCTTATTTTGGTCTTCCTGAGGTATATTCTCAGTTGTTTCTCCCTTTGTCACCCTAGACTGGTACAACATGGCAGTTATGATACCAAAATTTACTAGAGTTGACTAACAATAAAATGATAAAATGATCAAGGTCAATTGCAAGGAAAAATGAAGATGAGACTTTGAATAAACATAGTTAAGATTAGTCCTTGGTGAATTAGCTTTATTTTAGCTTGTGTAGGTTTTTTGTTGTTGATTAAAGCCATTATAGGTTTTTCTCTATCACCTCTGAAAAGTCAAATGAAGGAAAAGAGTCCCTTGGCCAATCCAAGGTTTTTGGGATGAATTCAGAAATACTGAAAAAATGAAATATTGACAGGAGGAATTTTATCCCAAATAATAGTTCTAAATGAAAAAAACACAAACAAACAGGAAACCATGAAAATCACAGCTCACACATCAGATGCAAATGAAATGTCACAAGAAGAAATACAAATCAAACCAAGAGCTAATAACTATACAGAAGAACGGATGAGGATTGAATTTGAGGACTGCTGATTTCAGTAGCCACTGACAAGTGAATTTCCCCTAAAAGTACTGAAACTTTTAGGACCTGTCTGATTGACTATTCCAGAATAAGAAATCAACTGATCTTAGAGCAAAAAGTCCACATCATAATGTAGCACTGATCAGCAATAAAATGACATCCAGGAGCTTAGATGACAGATCTCTGTATTATATTTTGAATTCAAAGCACCCTGTAAATCTGGCACGTCTGATTTGGAAATCAATAGTTCTTTGCCCTAATCGCTTCAGTAGCATATAGTAATTACAAACTATTGCTTCTGAAGAAACATTAAAAATATCAAAGCAATTAAAGGAGGCATGCAATAAACAAACAGTACAGAAAAGCAGCCATTCTTATTTATTTATTAGTTATCTAGGCACCCAGGGAATACCTGCTGTTCTTAATTATAGGTTAATCTTTTTTTTTTTCCATTTATACTTTGCAATATGTTTAAGTTTTAGGGGAAACCAGAGATTGGATTAAAAGGAAACAAATATGCAACAGGATGTTGTTGACCCAGAAATGAAGCTTTTCTAATAGGAATTTCTTGGAGAGGTACTTATATAAATTCTGAAGCCCTATCTGGAGAAATTAATACAGAGACAAAAGTTAGTGGTAGAGTGCCCAGGCAGCAGAATTATAGTCCCTGCCCTTCCCTACATTTAGTTTGAGACCACTGAAAAAAGAATGGACACTTAAATGATTCAACACATGAGAAACTATGTGAATCTTTAATACAGAATATTTCACAAAATGTTTTATCTTATATTTCATACACTTGTAACAAACTCAATATTTTTCCATTTCATGGTGAAATCAGCAATGATTGATTAGATCAGTCAGATGTGAAACTGAGAAAAAAAATCAGAGGACAAGAGATAATAATGCATGCACCAAGTTAGGAGTTCAGCAAGATTTGGTCAGTGAATGGCTCAGTGTGAGCCTGGGAGGAGGTTTCATCCTTCAGGCTGTTTTACTTGTTCTATACTTCTGCTATACTTGGAGTGCTCTAGTGGAATGGAATGAGGGCACTTGAGCAAAGCAAAGTATGAAAAATAATGAACAGAAAGACAGATTAATTTTGAGCTGCTGCCCCCCTTGCCTTGTAACACAAGATAATATTTTACACTATTTAACTGTATCAAACTGATAAATTATATCAAAAGAACTCTTTTTCATTTACAATGTTGACATACTGTGAACATCATTGTCCAATAAGTTATTTAGATCAGAGAACACTAAGATTAAAAAATTCTAAAACATTATATGTCTGGTATATTTTGGCCAACCTTGTGTGCTATATACATTCTATAATGCTTCCCTCTCCTCAGTCATTTACTTGAGTTGCCATAAGAGGACCAGAAAAAGGGTGTTCAAATGGACATCTGGTACCAGATTTTGTTGTATCTCTTGATGTTTCCAAGAACTTTACTTCTGAGTACAGAATTTCTTCATGACAGGCTGGACTTAATTTTTACTGGAAAAAAAAAATCATTGTAAAAGTTGTTAAACCTTATATACGTTCTATAGGTTTTCTTTTACTGTTTTGTTTGCCGTTTACACAGCTATTGATGCAGAGGGATGTGCATATTTAAATAATACTTCATGTAGAACTCACTGACAAATTGTTTCCTTCCTCTGTCACAGGCTGAAAATAAGACTTCTTTGGAATTAAATACTAATATAATCTTCCTGTGAAAGCCAGTTGTGTGCAGAGACACAGTAATGCAGTAATAGAAACTTCAGTACGGTTCAGAATTTTATTACATTCGGAGAGGGACTTAAAGTAAAGGCGTCACATAGAAAATCAAAGATTTATGGAAGGATTCCCTGCCAGAATAGTGTAAAACTGAAGGGAAAAAATAAAAAAAAAGGAAAAAAAAGAGGAAAAATTAGAAAGATTAAAGGCAAATTGTGATTCTAAATATGTGAAAACTAGGAATTTGAAAGATTCTTCTACTTCCATGGGATCTTCAAGAAAGAGGTGACTTTTTTTGAGCAGCAAAATTAATTTCCCATATTCCCTTATTTCCCATCCCATATTCCCTGAGATAAAGGTAGATATTTCAGTGCCTTTGGCTCCCACTTCTGCTCCTCTGCTTTCCACCATTAAATAATATCCTCAGCGAAGTAATACCTGCTAACTGCCAGCTGTGAAGCATAACAAACATGTCACTGCTGGCTTCAAGATGGATATGTCCTGGATAACAACTAACTTGGGCTAACCTTATCCTGAAGCTTTTGCACAGATACCATGTGAATTTTTCTGTTCCACAAAGCCACTCATTTTCTCAACATCTGTTGAAGTTTTTTCTCTAATATCAATAAGAAAAAAAAAAATCAAAATTGTCTATTACCTAATATCAATGCCTTGGACAATTAAAATCTACATAGCAACACTTTTCAGAGAACTGGCAGACCAAAGTAAGCATATCTGCTTTGTCTCTATAGGAAAGTAGGCTGGAACATCAAAGTAAAAGTTAAAGGATCAGAAATTATCGGGATTGAATCAGAAGGTAGCCTGATGCTATTTATTACACAATTGTTTCTTTGTGCAATTTTCCTCTCAGACCTCTGATGAGTATAATAATTTTCTGCACCTTTACTGATTTTATCAGGTCTTTTGTGAGTGCAAATAATTTGAGTTGGATACTACTTTCTACGTGTGATTTGGTATAATGTCTTTAATATTCCATCCCAGGTGCTGAAATTACCCTCTCTTCTTTCATTAATGCTTGAAAGCACATTTACCACTGCCTGTGAATGAGACTGCAAGAAAAGATTTAAAAGTATATATGCTTTGGAACGTAGTGATCCTTGGTCTTGACAAGAGAGCCATCACTGGTATAGTCCTTGATACATTAAAGTCAACATTTTTCTATGTATGTAGAGCAAACCAACCCCAGCAGATTGCAGCCCTACTAGATCAGAGTCATACTAACATAAAAATTACAGAGATTAGAGTTTTCAACATAACTTTTTTTGCCCTGTTTACTCTTACCCAGACAGATCTGAATTTCCTTGGGAATCGCTGATGACCTCTCTAGTAAATTTTTACTTTAGTGTTTGCTTCAATGCTCAGGACTGGAAAATAATAAGAAAAATGCATCAAGACCAGAAATTCTAAACTCCAAGCAGCACTAATTTGTAAGTGTAGGTTTCACTGTTCAGAACTACTGCTTATGTTGCAGTCATTGTTTTTACTGGGACACAGTGGTGGATTGATCGAAGATTACAAAGTTGCTACCACAAACAAGTTGCTAACAATACAGAAACAGCCCAGAATTAGTGTTATTTCTACATTTATTTCTGATCTAGTGAAAATCAAGGAATGACTTCCTAAAGTTTTTCCAGCCACCATTTTTTGACCTTAGATCCATCGTCTTCCCTCAGCCCTATATGGTACGCTATATTGGAACAGTCCAGGGTAGAAGGAAGACAGTTTTCCTAAAAGATTTAGTTTTCTTCCTGTAGTGGTTTTTAATAGAACTTGAAGCAGTGGTCAGCCACCAAAGTGTGAACCAGAAGGTTTTTTTGCACATCTGTAGATGCCTATGTGCACATCCATGACTGGACTTGCAACCAAAAAGTTGCAGGGATGACCAAAGCCTTGTAAAGGATGTCAGCTGCACTTGAGAACGGGGTTGAGTCTCTATGCCCAAAAGACAGAGTTTCCCAGTTGTGTCCAACAATGCACCCACTCACAGCTGTGCAGGCTGCAGTGGAGCCAAGACACAAAGGCTAAATAGGAGGGTTTGCCCAGCCATACCCTAAGGGTGACCTGGGCAGGAGCTGTTAGCAAGGAAAACCAGGTGGGCATGATTTTAAATCTCAAATACTTCTGTGTGAAATGGATGCCCCCATGACAGATCAGGGAACACACTACTTTGATGACTGTGGGGTGACAATGCATGATGCCACAATTCTCCTTCCAGACATGATAATTCTACCTCCTCTTCTGGACAACTCTCAGTGCTGGATGATCCTGCTCTGGGGGTGATTTCCAAGCTGAAGGCTTTCTGGAATCTCTTTTTATTCTCAACAGAAGAAGTTGCCCACCTCTTCCAAAAGCCCAGCATTAACACTAACCTTTTAGTCTCTGCTGGTACTACTCCAAAAAAGGCTTTTCGTTAAGATCCTCTTTTTGTTAACACATGTAAATCTTAAAAGGTTCCATAAGAATCAGTGTAAGGTTTTAATGTAAGAATGGGGTCTGTCACAAGAGCAGAGAGAGAAGTAAAGAAAAAGAAGAAAAGAAGGAAAGCAAGCAGGTCCAAACCCAACACCTGGACTTTGCCTCTGCTCACCATTAATTTAAGGACAGTCACCACCCTCTCATGTCACTCATACGAGAAAGTGAAGTGGTTACACACACACATTCTTTCACATTCTCTCACATTCTTTCTCTTTTTCTAATGCTATCAGAGACATCTATCCTCAGTCATTCTTGTTTTAAATTCTTTAAATTTAAATATGATATTTTCCATATATGGGGATGGTGTATGTGTGTGCACTTTGTCAGACTAATTCCTGGGGATATAGACCCATTTGATGAAACGGAGAGTTACTAAATCACCAAGGGACTGAGCAAAGATACGGTTCTTTATTTACAATAGATATTATCTTTTACCAGATACTGGCTTTAGGCAACTCTATAATAATATGTATTCTTGTCTATTCGTGTTCCTGTGGGATTTTTTTCTGTCAAATTAGACTGTGAATTTAGGAATATTTTGACCCCTGCGTGTGTCTCGTTGGGAATTTGGCCTATGTGTTTCCTACCCGCAATCTTACAGATCCCAATGTATAGGCACCTTTTGATCTTGTTTCCTCAAAGCAGTTTCAGTTTTGCCCTTTTTCTGAGCATTCATGTGGCTCTTAATTCCACACAAAAGCCATATGTATAACTCATGAGTTGATTTAGCTGAAGTGGGATGCTTACATTCAGAAGAGTAGAAGGAGAAAAACCTACCACTATCATGGGTAGCAAAGACTCTCTTCTCTTAGTTTAAAAAAGTTATGGTAGAAGGGAAGGAAATCCACCCCCACAAGTATGACTGCTGAAGAAGTCGACAAAGTTCATGTAGTCAAGACTTGGGCTAACATCACTCCAAGCTGACCAGATGAAGACCAGAGCAAATGTGCATAAAACAGAGTTTAGTACTAGATGCTCTTTTCTACATAATTTTAAAAGATAACTCTGTGCAGGAAAAAATTCTATCTTTATATTTTTGATAGGACATAACATGACTCTCTTCTTCTTCAGAAATTTCCTGAGGACTTTTTACTCCCTTTAGTGCTCAGACTATTGTGTTTTATTACATTAGTGAGTGTCTGGGGTTTTAATATATTCGTTGTTCAGAATTGGCCAGCCCAGTTAAGTATTCATTACTTTCACTGAAAATTGTTGCTGTTCCTCTTCTGTAGCGGTGCAAAAAGCAGTTCTTAATGCACACTCCAGAAAGCACAGAAATGATTGCATTCCTTACATTTGAGAAAATAAAATAGATACGACTATTTGTAACATCCTTCTCAAAAGATTTGAGATCCCTAAAAGGAATAGTGTTCCCTTGCTTATTGTTCTTACTGCATAGTACCCCTTCTTCTCTCTTTCAGTGTTTCAGGACAATTTCAGAGCTTGTGGCCTAGGAACACAGTTTATGCTTCCTGGATTTCTCCTTAATTCAGCTGATGAAGTTCTCATTTTGTAGCGTGACCATTGATAAAACCACCTTTATGCCAGAAATAGTCTGCCTAGATGAAAATGATGTTTTTTCAAAATTAGCAGGACTGAATTAGAGCACTGCAGCCTAGTGAAGCACAGCAACCCAGGACCCATGCAAAGATGCATGTCATAATCTCTAATCCCCCACATAATTCTTTGCATCATCGTATAACATTCCCTGAGTCCGGATAAACTTGGCCAAACACAGATTCACAGAGTGTAAATCTCTTGATGTATTTGTTGCATTGTTTACTATCTTTATCATTATAGTTCTAAAGAACAAAGATTCTTGCAAAGATTCAACACTGTTCAAACATTCTGCAGGTCCCAAATGGCAAATCCAAAATCTGACTTTGTGCTGTGGGTTGCTGGTTTTTCTATTTCATCACATCAGAGAAGAAAGACAGTATCTGGAGGAGAGATATGGATTCAGAAACTGCTTGGTGTTCATTCTAAAGGATGATGTTAGATACATCTCATAGAAAAAGGGAAGGAAGTAATTAAATTATGAATTATATAAACTGGAGAAGAATGCTATCGGCCCATGTAGCTTCAGAACATTATTAATCAGCCCAACTGTGCAAAAGGAAGACCTTCAAATCTGTCAGACAGCTGCCCCTGGACAACCTATAAGTGCCTTGCAGTTAACAAGCAATCACTCATAGCATAGCCTTGATCATTATCTCAAATACTTGAGAAATAATAGCATGATTAAAACAGTGAAAAATCCCATTACTCATTTCACTGACTCCTACTTGTCTAATTTTTCCTTCTACCTCTGAACTTTAGGTCTGCATGTTACATTTCCCTTGCTCTGGTTAGTATTTATCTTGTTGGATTTTATCGCTTTGGTTTCATCATTTTTCACTGGCTAGTAACACTTTCTAAACTGACAAAAGCTGGTATCCTTTGCAGGCAGCCATCATGCCTGCTGCTGACTGAAATTTTTTGGGAGCCAGTAATCCATTCTGTTTTTCAGCAGTTAAGTGGGTGATGCTCTATTCCTAACCGTAAAAACATTTTAATCTAGGAAAAAAAAAAAAAAAAAAGACAAAAGAGGTGACACCAAGCAGCTGAATTTATCTGGAATTGAGAAACACTTAATAGAAACTCCCATTCATGCAGATACTGCGCTTCCAAAGACAGAATAATATTACTGCATCTTCTTTGTCTGCCTTTGTATGCTGAATTTTGTGCTCTTTCAATGTCTTCTTCCAACTGTGTAAAAATCTGAATTTTCCTAAACAAAGATATAGTGGGTTTTACACAAAGCATTTGTGTAGGCAGTTCTCTTCCAGCCCAAAAGAAACACGAATTTCTCCACGGATTGCTGTCATTCCAGTCCTTCTGCCGGACCCTCATTTTATCTTCTAATATGTCTAGGATTAGAAGCCTAATATTAGAGTGAAAATGCTTACCCATAGGATGTAAAATGTTGAATGTGAACAAATTAATAATTTGAGTTCAGATATATTACAAAAATCAGCTTTCTTTTTGAAGAGTGATGGGAGCGGGGTGAGAAAAGGTAACTCCCTCAGCTGGCTATATAAGCTCATGAATTCTCAGTTTATTGTACCCTATAATGAAAACTTTTTAGTTGTACCCTATAATGAAAACACTAGCACTGCATGTTAATTTGACAATGAAATCATTGGCATGGCCTGACCTGTAAAAGGGTTACACCACCAGCTGTAGTGCTATACCTGTAGCACCAGCAACATCTTTAGGATTATCTGATTTGTGTTCATCCTTAATCCAGACTTCTGGCATAAGTGTTCTGCGTACACTTGTACCAAAAAGGAGATCAACATAAGTAAAAAGAGCATGTCTAGCAGCATGTTAATTATATTTTTCCAATACAGAGTCAAATCATCATGTGCAAGGTCTTATGGTCACTGTTTCTGCTGAACGCTGAAATTCAGTGGAATGACCACAGGCAAACAAGTACTGAGCCAAATCCTTCAGTCCACAAGCCAGCAGAATCCTCACTGACAATTTCTCTTTACAGGACAACCTAAGTCCCTTGTAGCATGGAGGAAAGAGCAAACAACCTGGTAATAACAGGAATGGGGTAAAGGGGAATTGGAGGAAAAGAAGACATACCAGAAATTTAGTTTGTGCTTCTGACAAAATTGTTTGATTACTCACAAACAGACCTAAAATATAGAAAGATGATGAAAAAGACGCTACGCTTGGATTTTTCCAGGTGCTCTAAGTGAGCCATCTGCTTTGCAGCATCTTGCAATCCAGTGAAATAAAATCCCAAGTGCTGAGAAAAGCAATGAAATTTACTACTTTTAATAATGTAATTCTTTAATAGATATTATGTATTAATATAAGGTTAAAAGTTTTACACACCTGTCTTTTGGCTGAATGAATTGTTTTATCTCTAGAACAACCATTATGCTAATAGATAAAGTTATGGATATTAATGGTTCATATAATAAATGTTCCAGTGTGATGTGCAAGGTGAACATGATCTTCATGGGGGCTATTTCTGTAGGCTCAGCTGTTGCAATTTAGATCTGACTGCAGAAAAGGAAATGAAGGCACCATGTGATGAAACATGTCCAAGCTTCCCAACTTAAACCACCAGAATTGTTAGTTTTTGTGGAATCAGATTTTAAGTTGAAGTTTCTGTGCATATATTAGTCTAGCAAAAAAAACCCCTGAAGATTCAATTAACCAGTTCTCTTGGGAAAATATATTCATTTGGTTTTGGAATGCAATTCACAGCTGATAGTGATGTGAACATTACCAAATCACTAACTTAAAGGACTTACATATCTGAAAGATCACCTTTGTTTCAAGTGATATCAGTTGCTCAAATAAAAGATTTTATTTTCCATGGGAAACCTCCTCACAGAGAATCAGAAATCACTTATGTAATTAGAGTAAACTGAAACACAGCAATGTACTTCAAAGAAATAATTTAGGCCACGCCAAACTAAGCTTCAGTTTTGCAAAGAGGGTTCCAGAAATGCTTCTGACAATTTTAGAGTAGGCATGCATTTATTTAAGAAAGATTTCAATGGAGTTCGTGGGCAAAAAGCATGGGACACTAACTACTATGTAATTTTCAAACTTTGCTGCCTGCATGTTTGCTAGAACCAAGCACTATATTGCAGGGATTGTTGGTTTTTCTGAAGAGATACAAACAGTGTTCTATTACTGAAGCTGAGGACCCCATTTTCAGCACTGTAAGCCTGTAACAGACAAGGAAACCAGGCTGGAGATACTTTCCCAAATGTCTGTTATGTATGACTGTGTTTTTAAAGACCAACTAACTGTCTTTTCATTCTCTTGTTAAAATGTTACATTTATATGGCTCCTTTGTTTGCAAGCATATTCAGCTATATTGATATATTTATTAGAGACCCTTCGAGTCTACTGTGTGCCCTGACTCCTCCCTCTTTTGTCCTTTGTAATTTACCACTCTGAGGTGAAGTCACTTCTGAGTTCCTGATCATCCTCTTTCTGTACCAGGGAACAACATATTGAATGTTTATCTGAATTTTTAAAAATTGATAATACAGCTTCAATCAGGAGAAGCAGGCAAGGTTATTCAAACAATTCTTGATGCATTTTATTGCTGGTTTTCTGTTAGTAAAGACTTTAGGCTTGGAATTTGTTAAACTTGGAAACTAGGTTAATATTCAAGGCCAGTAAATGAAAATTATGCAGGTCTATCAGGTTTCAATTGGTGCTCAGCCAATTATAAAGTTGAGCTGGTGTTCTAGCAGTGATGTACTTCAGGTTGTAAGATCTGCCTCATGAACTAGAAAAAAAGCAGTGTTTCTGGTATAAACTTCTCTTTTTACTGTGCAATGGACACTTTATATTATGACATATTACCTGAACTCCAAATTTTAGAGGAAATGCAGGATGGAAACTCTGCCATGTGATGAGACCTCAATAAACAGTCCATCTCATTTTCCTTTTCTGTCAAAATTGCTTTCCTATACAGTAAAGAGGAAATGACATGCCTAAATTGTTTTAAAGAACTGAGCTGTGAAATTTTAAAATATCCTGAGAACCAGAAAGACACTACAGCTATTTGCATGTGTGCAGATAATGTTAATGCTTTGTATTGATTTGAATACTCGATTTCTAAATAATTGTTCATTCAAGATTGACAGATTTTGACTTCATGCTACCTAAGACTAAAGAATTTATGAGGTATCCCCCCTTTTACATGCTTAATTACTTCCATATCCAGGTTAAGTAGACTAGCACATAGGTTTTAAGTGCTAATGAGGGAGGGATTAGTTCTTCAGCACAGCTTATGTATTTCTATAAATATCTGGAAGATAATGTTATATTATTTCTAAAGCAACTCCTTCAAATTGTGGCCACTGATTACAGTTATTTTATGAATTCTTGGAAAAAATACATTTTTTCTCTCAAACATTTGTGTAAAGTATCTGTCGAAGAAAAAATGCTTAATTTACAGGTGAAATTATGCATTTAATATTTTGATAGCTGTAACCTCCTCCTGCCCTTAACTTTAAGCCTTAAGCTATTTCAGTAGTTACATAGTTTACATACTGATATTGATTTTGACTCGACTGTAAATTTCCTATGCATTTAAATGGAGAATTCTTCCTTACTGTCTTCATTATTGATCCATTGCCATAGGGAAAAAAACCTAGAGAACATTGTATGAGACCCTGTAAAGGGATATTATCGCAACATCACCACTCACCACTTTGCAAAGTGACGTCTTGAATATCATTCTTCAGCAAATGTGGCTGATTTGGAAATTCACTCAGTTTATAACCTTGATGGGCTTTATTCTTTCCTCTGTAACTTTACCTCATCTTTAAGTGCTTGTAGTTCCTTCCTGAAGCTATTTTTATAGTCCTTTGAAACTCAGTATTCTCTGTTTCTTGTAATATGACAATGCTGTGTCTCTGGGGCCAAGGGAAATATAACTGAAATACCCAGTAACTGCATGATGAGCAAAAGGCAAAGAAGTTGAGGATTTGACCATGATATATCATCATATTCCAATTTATCTCAGCATACTCCTGAGTTATTTTAAGAAAAGTACACCTTTGCTTGCAAAAGGAAAATAAATAGGTGTGCCTAAATTAAGAAAAAAAAAAAAAAAAGAAATGTGGAAATGACATCTGTATACCTGTCTTCCAGAAGAATCTTTTCAAAATGCTTAAATCACCTCTCTATTATTGTTTGAGAGATCTACCAAGATTCTCTATCCAGGCTGAATTTTGCTTTGTGTTGTAATTCCCACTGGTGTTCGGAACTAAAATAGGAGTCTGAATAAATTTCTGTGGTTACCTCCCACACACAGATTGGACTAACATGCAGATACATGTTGAGGCTTATGTTCTCTTCACAGTGATTCTCATCTCCAGTAGCAGCATACAACTTTGATTACCTGGCAATGAAGTTTACTGAGATACTTAAACATTGGGTTTCTTTATTTATAATTTCAATTGCCAGTGAAAAAGAATAATTTAAGAGATATAATTTTGAAGAGCCTTAAATGCTACTTATCAGGATACCTTTTGCGGAGTCTGATTAATATTTTATGTTATTTACTGTATTTTCAAAACTGAATGCTTTTAGGATTTGCATTTACCTGTTGTAGATTATATATGATGAGTGTAATGCTCATACAGGTGTGAATCAGGAGTTGCCCTGCAGGTTTGACTGTTACAGTAGTTCTACCTGTCTTTTTAATTTTTTTATCTCGCCACACAGGCAAACTCTTGGGGAGACATGGAGCTTGGACCTATAGGAAACCTGAAGCATGCAGAAGCAGTGCTGGGGAGAAGGGAAGGAGGCTTGAAGAAGAAAATTGTTTTGGTTCCTCTGAACTGTGTTTATTGAGTTGTATTTTGAGACAGAAACTCTTGGATGTTGGCACTGCTTTGCCATCTACATTGTTTAAAAACTAGTGCATAGTAGTGGACTCTCAGTACACCCAAAACCTTCTTTCTAGATTTCCCAGGTGCATTCATGTCAGAAAAAGAAGCAGTATTTTAAAAAAAGGGCCAAGAACATAAATCTGACATTCCTGCTGTGCTAGCATCTATTTATTGACTTCTCTGTAGATCCAAATTCGATGAAGGAAAAACATGTCACAGGGAGCTGTTCTCAAATTTTATTTTCTTGTCTCTTGAATAAACATACACAAGTTGCACAGACCTTAGGAGAATGTTCCTAGAGAGATAAATATTTAATTTATGTTCATTTTATTTTCTCTATGACATATTGCCATGTACCCAAAGTGATTTGTTTCTGGTCAGAAGGCAGAAATGGAATATCTGGAGATGAAAGTGGAGTATGCTTTGTGTGAATGTAGTGACACTGTATTAAAATGGTATACTTAGTTTGGACCCTGACTAAAACAGTTTTGGCACGCAAATGTTTCTGGGTATATAAAGAGAAACTTAATCATGTGCTTGGGCACATGTGACAAATTAGAAGATATTTATTTTTCTTGGAAGGGATGCACTGGTCAGAATTCTAATTACTGTATTAATATCAACACTACATCTAGCAAAATCTTGCTCATTATAGTTTTTAATTAAAGAAGATAGAAAGTAAGCTAGCTACTTGGCACAATTTTTTTTCTCTTCTAATACAAGAGCCTTTGAAAATCTTACAGCCTGTGCCACTCATAAGGTCAGAGAAACTGGTTAAAAAAGTTTCCTCTGACCTTCAAATTCATGTATTAGTTCATCAGATACCATGTAAAGAAACAATGGTGCTAACTTACACCAGATTATCATCCCACTCCGTAAGTATATGTCAGGAGGATGATTTAATATGTGAACATGCCATTAGGGGAAAAGATCCGAGAAGGAGGGATTACTGACTATCTTAGGGAGTGCACAATGGTGTGGCATGACTGTGGCATGGCACTCTATAGAAGTAGAATGCATGGTATTTTTCAAGACAAATACACTCATGTAACTCAGCGGATAGAAAATGTGGTCTCATTAATGAGAAGTTTAACACTGTTGTCTAAAACAGAAAAAAACTTTCTGGACAATATTAGTATAGATAAAGTAGAAAACAGTTCTTTTAATAAAGCGCTTTGGGGTGTAACAAATACATAAAAGTGCACGTGAGTGTACAGGGGTTCTACAGTTTTATAGCACTAATCATTCCAAACCAAGAATTATTTCCCCCCAGGACCTTCCCAGATCTGCTCCCCCTCAGCATGCCTCCCCAGAATTGAGTTGGATCTCAAGATCTCTCTCTTCCTCATCCTCCTCCTTCTTACAGCCTGCACTGTCTTCAGAGCTCTCCAAGGTTCCTGGGTCCCCAAGATTGCTTTGGCTACAATGATATGTTATTACGCTCTTCTAGGTGTGTGTCCCGAATAAGATATGCTTGCTAGAGTCTTGTCCCTCAAAAAGAATGTTAAAACAAAACCTGAATAATTTAGAACATTTGATATGATATGGTTTGGTAACTGTCAACACTTTCTAAAGTGTTAGAAATCATACAGCCATACCAAAACTCTTAAGAATCTTAAGGCATGAACATCTGTGATGCTTTTCAGCATTCCAGAAGTGCCTGCTAAGCCAATGATCATTTCAAATGCAGAGAAGAACTCAACCTAGAAGGTCCTCTCACCGAAAGCTTCCAAGAAATTATTTGGATTTTTTTAAACCTAAATGTTTTTTTCAACTCAGAGATTCCCCTAACTTTGAGAAACATATCATGAACAAACTTAGTCCTGCATGGGAGTGTGGCGTGGTGTTTATGATGCAAGGAGGGTTGACAGCTTTATTTGGTAAACAGGTTTTCAGACTCGTTTCACAATGAATTGCTAAGAGTGTAAAGGAAACATCTGATGTCTTCTGAGTTCCATTTGCAAGATTGTAACAGAAATGCTTCTGAAGAAGTCTTCTAAGGTTACCGTGAGGTGTTGTTCTCCACTCTCTGGGTTTTGCTTCTAAGACACCTCACTTCAACACTGTAGGCAGCGCCAGTGGACATGCCACGTGTTAGACCAGCTCAGCAAGATGCTTAGGGAGACCAGGGCAAAACAGGTGACCAAGTTATGTTTTTTAGATCTCCTTTAGCAACATAAACCTGCAGTTACTGATTTTAGAGTGGTTACCAGAAAGGATGATTATCCCCTCTTCCAAAGCAATTGTGGTGACTCCTAGGGAAGGCTGCTGAGGAGTTTTTGCTTTATACACGCCCTAGATCTGCTTTAAGAATGCAGGGCTCTTACAGAAATCATCAGAGAATGAACAACAACCTTATCTAGGCAGCGGACCTAATTCGGGCAACTTCTTCCACAAGAAATATTGTTTGTATCTTCAAACTAAAGATAGCATAGAGCTAAGTGAATGCCTTCCTGGTAACCAGTTTATAACCAAAGAAGTAGCCAAGTACAACCAATTGTATTCCATACAATTTTTACGTAAACCAGAGTATAAATAAGTCGGAGATTAAAGACCTCACTCTCTTCTCTTCCGGCGAGGTCTGGGAACAGTGAGTCCCTACGTTAGTCTCGCTTATCTAAGGCTGAGGCCTGCAGAATCCGCTGTCCTACCACGTGAAAGTTTAGAGTGTGCTGGCTGTGACTGCCGATCCTACTGTTCTAAAGGACGTGGTGAAATCTGTTTTATTAATTATTAGTATAGTTTAATCTAGTATACCTGTTCGGTGTCCCTTTTATTCCCTTTTGTCCCATTTTTCCCTTTCCCTATCCCTGCGGGGGGTGGACCCCCTTTTTCTGTGTATATAACATCTTAACTATATATAACTGTAATTTACATAAATATAAATATATTTTTATATAAACAACTTAACTGTAGGTTCTTTAATTTTTAT
>NW_020955275.1:409501-431057 GCF_003031625.1 Empidonax traillii
CCCCCCAAAGCCAATCAACCAGCCAAAAATAAAAGCAAAATAAAGAAATGAAAAACAAAAACAAAAACAAAAAAAACCCCACAACAAATCAAAAGTCCCTATAACTGTGAGTCAGTCTGCTGTACAGCATACCTGATTGGAATTGCCCCACAATTTTTTGTGAGGCTTCACTGAATTCTTGGTATGTACTCAAATACTGATGAATAGCCTTTTTAGTGAGAAGGAAGTATCCAAGAATGATTAAAACACAGTCTTAAAGTTCTCATAACCCAAAGTTCCTTAGATTAAGAGGAACAAATGTAGGCTGTGATATGAAAACTAAGAAATCATCACACAGGTTCCTCATAATAGTACACAATATAGAGACATGTGCCTTACAATACTTCAAGGCTGACTCTGAAGGGAAATTGTACCTTTTGACTATCAACAAATTTGTGTGAGAATCATAGAATGGTTTGGATTGGAAGTGATCTTTAAAGGTTAACTAATTCAACTGCACTGCAAAGAACAGGGACATCTTCAATCAGAGTAGGTACTCACAATCCCATTTACCTGACCTTGAATGTTTCCAGGAATGTTGCCCTCCCTGGGCAACCTGTTCCAGGGTTTCACAACCCTTGCTGTATAAAATTTTTTCCTTGTATCTAGTCTAAATGTCACCTCTTTCAGCATAAAACCATTATGTCTTGTCCTATCACTATGTGCCTTAGCAAAAGAGTTTCTCCCCATCTTTCTTATAGTTCTCCTTTAGGTGCTAGAAGGCTTCAGTGAGGTTGCCTGGGAACCTTCTCTTTTCCAGGCTGAACAATCCAAACTCTCTTAGTTTGTCTTCAAAGGAGAGGTGCTCTGTCCCTCTGTTCTTCTTTGTAACACTCATACAGCCCTTTCACCCCCTCCCAACAGATTCATGACTTTCATGTACTCAGGACTCCAGAGCTGGATGAGTGCTCCAGTTTTGATTTAGTGCTTCCAGGGCAGGGTTTCTAAGGACATTCCTATGTCATACCTTCGCTGTTATCTTCCTGAATGACAACAATGGGGCCAGGTTTATTAGTAAATTTCTTAGTAGCACTTTAGCTAGTACAGTTCTTTCTCTGACCAGCAGAAAGAAGTGCCAGTCACAGAATCTCCACAAAATTTTTATCTGCACAGATTCAAAAGACCTGGCCCTCAAAGGAATACAAGTTTACATATTTATATTTACACAGAAACTACATAAAAGGCCTTGACAAACATTATTAAAGTGTCTTCCATATTCTCAAAGCATAAAAATGTAAGAATTCATTTATAAAGTCCAAGAGGCAGATTTCTCAGATGCAGTAATTTTGTGTGACTTTTCCCACTCACAACAGATAGAAGCTTGCCTATATACTAGCTTTACCAGGAACCTCAACAGGCTCTCTTATCAGAATAGAAGTTACTTCAGCTCCAGTGAAAACAATCATAATCAGTCATGATGTACAACTGTGCTTACTACAGAGGACCTTGTAGGATGTGTCTGAAAATAAGAAAAAATAAATAACTTGTTCAGCATTGGGAGTGCTCTGATGGGATAAAATCCTTCTCTCTAAATAGGAGGGAGATGGATTCTGTGGCTGGACTGTTAGATGGATCATCAAGTTGGATGGGCCTTTGAGCAAAGGTCTGGTGGAAGGTGTCCTTGCCCATGGCAGAGGGGGTGGAACTCAATGATCTTTGAGGTCCCTTCCAAGCCAAGCCATTCTATGATTCTATGAAACAACAATTCTATGATTCAATGATTCTGTGATTCCATGACTAACCCTCATCCTTTAGCTTGCATTTTGCTGCAAGTGGATAAGCTACAATTTACTTTGTACTCCCACTTGTGAAACCATGAAATGACTAGTGTCTCCTACTACAGTATGTTTATAGGAATACCACCAGCCATGCCATAAAGGAAGATGAAAGCTGGGGTGGAATGGACTTCCATAAAGGATCCCACCAGCCACACCCTCATGCTCCATCAGACCTCACTACTGCTCATAAATCTCTTGTGAGGTTCCCAGGCTGAGCTTCCCCAAGTTGGGTAATCATCATGGAATTGGACTGGATTCCATCTTAGTGACTGCAGAAACACCTACTGGAGCAGTTTCAGCTCTTTCTCTTCAGTTTCGACCCTTTCTTTTGCAGCCATGGCCCATTTTCAGCCAACAAATATCCTTACAGGAACCGGATCCTCATGTTTATGTTCAGCCCTGTCTACCCATATACCTTTTTGTTAAAACTGTTCAAGTTTACTGTGACTCTCAGCTATGCCCAAACTATCTCTTGTGTGGAGCAACCCTATGGAGACCAAGAGGCTTTTAAATGAAAGTACCATTGTGCAGAAACAATATTATTAGAATATAAGCTAGGATTCTCAACTTCATAAGTGTATGAAAGCCTAGATAATATGCTGTGGCAGACTAGGACTAGAAGGGTTCAGATGCACTTCTTTTTAATTTGCTGTTTCATTCAGAAGAAACATTTTGCATTTAAGTATGGTTCCTGACAGCTCAGAGGCTTTCTGGTTCGCAGTAAACTGTTTAGCCAGTTCCATGAAGTAAAAACTGCCTTTCCCTTCTCCTCTGAGACCTGCTTACTTCATTCTGCTCTCAGCAGTTCCTTTGCATATACCACAACCCCTCAACAACATGCAGCAGCTCTTCTCCATTTTGTCTCATTTCATGGTTCTTTCTCACAAGTTGATTTCTTTCCTCTTCAGAGTACTCCCACGCTGTGTTGAAGCAATGAAGGAGAATGAAGCATCGGAGAAAACCCACAGCCAAACCCCTCATTCCTTATGTCATATCCTTACTCACTGTTGAAAGTTCAGATGTAACTTCCTTTATTTTTTCCTTTTTTCCTATTTTCCTTTTAAACCCAGTCACTATTCTACTGTTTCTCCAGTCCTCCATCTTCAGTCAGAGTAAAAGGAAACCAGCTCTACTTATTCCATTTAATCCCTTGTGCAAGAGAGTGTTTCTATAGGTGGTCTATTAGTTTTAACAATGCACTTTCCTGGTTGATTAGTGAAGACGAATTTGTTCTAACCTCATTTGAAATGTTAGATATATACTTTTATGCAGGCATTCAAGAATGCTGTGTTCTCTTTAGCAATGCCTCTGTCAAATGGAATTCACAGGTGGTAAATTAGTCTCTGCACTGTCATGCAGGGACGTTCCAGCTGGATTTTACATCTGCCACATTATAATAGAATCATTGAATAGAATCAGAGAATGGTTTGGATTGGAAGAGATTTCAAAAATCATTTAGTTTCAACCCCTCCTTCCATGGGCAGGGACACCTCTCACTAGCCTAGATTGCTGCTGACATTGAACACTTCCATGGATAAGGCACCTACAGTTTCACTGAGCAACCTGTTCCACTTCCTCATCCTTCACAGTAAAGAATTTCTCCACAAATCTAACCCAAAATTCCCTCTTTCAGTTTGTACCCATTACTCCTTGTCCTACCACTACAGTTCCTGATGAAGAGTCCCTCTCTGGCTTCCCTGTAGGCCGTCTTCAAACACTGGAAGGCTGCAATGAGGTCTCCACACAACCTTCTCTTCTCCAGGCTGAACTGCCTCAAAGTTCTCAGCCCGTGTTTATAGTGGAGGTGCTCTAGTCCCCTTGTCAACTTTGAAGCCCTCCTCTGGACTTGCTCCAAAAATTCCATGTCCTTCTTATGTGAGGGCCACCAGAACTGTAAGCAGTATTCCAGATGGGGTCTCACAGGAACAGAGTAGAGGGGGACAATTACGTTCTACTCTGTCCAACCATAATGTACAGATCCCTGTTAAACCGAATGATGAGCTAGTGCAATGTTTACTGTCTGAGATTCATTATTTTTCTGGAGAAGCAGGAGGTATTCTCAGCTCTGAGACTCTGCACCACAACTGCTTTGTGAAACATCCACAAAACAACAGTTGTTTGGATCTAGAATACGTTTTCCTTGATGTAAGATTGTGGTTCTTCACTCAACCAAAACACTTAAAAATTTGGAATAAGTTGTTTTTACTTACGTCCAGCAAGAGTTGACTATACACCCCACTGATAACCATTCCAAGAAATAAATTCAGACTGAAATTCAGGAGTGATGCATTTTGACAAGGATGCTGTTCATGTTCAAAACGAATGAGGATAATTGAGTCAGGATCATTGAGAAGACAACTGTGAAGAGCCAGGAGTTTTCTTTTCACTGAGAAATGGAGACATCTGCCAGGTGGCACTGTGCAAAGTAAGGCAACAGCAGCTTCCAATAACTACACCAGACAACAGATAAAAACTGTTTTGAGTGAGTCTTACGCCAAAAGCAATGTGTCCGCTGATAGAAAAGCAAGAACATTAAAATTAGAATTAGTAGTTTTGGCACACAGGAACTCAATTTTTGTAAGAAAAATAAAGCCCTGTAACATTTGGTTTTCTTTCTAAGCCCAGTATTGCTATTAGTTTCTATGTAAACTCTCTGAGTGTCTTTTAAAAGATAGGAGAGAGTAAGGGCTGAGGAAAAGCACTCAGCTGACAGACTTGGAAATGGAAGGCTTTCTTGATAGTCTTATGAGATAACAGAACATTGGTGGCTGCTGGACTTGTAGCTGCCATCAAGTCTTTTATAATATGAAGTACAGTCTGAAAATGAGAGGGTCCAACCAGTCCTGGACTGGACCAGTCCTTCACTGCATCAATTGACAGGGTACTCAAGTCACGCACCTGTGTTTTAGAGTTCTCCTTTCCTGTACTGCAAAGGTCAATTGAATTGGAGAGTTATTATGTGACTGCTCTTGTGCTGGGAAGCCAGACTTGATGCATGGCATTCTAGGTATGAGGTTTTAGTGCCTCAGTTAGGTATTGAATCCCAGCTGCTATGGGTTGTAGCTTAAAAATAAACACATAAAAAAAAATTAATTTTCAGTACTAGAATTGGGTCAGACACACACTAATTAAAGTGTCTAAAAAGCAACCTTTCCCTGCTCCCCATAGCAGGGCGTTGCAGTTGCTGGTACCTGTGAGGAAGAGAAAGCTCAGATTACACAGCTCCTATCCTCTTCCCTTCACAGTTATGATTTTAATGTGATTAAATACTACTTTGAAATGGCATTTTTTTTACTTGATTATGAAGTAGAACCCACAGAATCACTGGTTATTTGTTTTGTTTTGTGGTGTTGCCCCTACACAATCTGTAAACACAGTCTTTGCAAAGTATAACCAGATTTACCATCATATCTGTTTACTTGTGCTGGATTTGTCAAGGTTCAAGGTTTATCTGCAGCAGTTGCTGTACAAACATGTATAGAATGAACTGTAAGGTAATAATGCAGCTAAATGAGAGAGTACACAGAAACTCCATTTCTACCTCCCAAGGGTGAGGTGCACCCCAACAGAGAGGCACTTTTGAGTTTTTGATCATATGATCATATTTCAAGCTGAAACCTAAGCAACACACTCTTGAAAGCATGTATTTATTTTGTTTTTGGAATTAGGCATGCTCTTAAGCACTATACTGTAGACTGGAGAACTTTATCTCTTACAGTTCTCCACCTGTCGTGTGCTATAAATCTGTAAAACTATGGTCATTCCTACTGGTGCTGGACACAATATGGACTTGACAGCCAGGCTTCAAACTGAGCAGAGATGCCTGCACGTCTCCAAACCCCATCATGGCTGTCCAATACAAGTCATGTAATTATATGGCTGACCATTACAGGTCATCTCAGAACCCACTTCCTGTGACTTAGATGCTGCAGTTTGCATTAGATATTGCCTGGTACAGTAACTATGTGTCATTTCTGTTTGTAAAAATCTCTGAAATTATTTTAAGTTCAGCTTGAACATTCTTCTCATTCAGCGAAGAGGTGCTCTTCCTCCCTGGAAGACATTCACCACTAAGGCTTCAATTTCCCATATTTCCTTCTTCACCTCTCGTTGTCTTCTGCAACACTTTACTAAATGTTTAAGGATTACCCCTGATTAAATACTGGGAGCTTTTGTTTTTCAGCTTGGTGTCTCCCATATGTCATTACCTTTAATATAGAGAAATAGTAAAGTAATCTTATTCTGATAAATTTTGTGATATTATACAGAAAAATGTTGATTTCTTCCAGCTTTCTGCAGAAAGAGTACTTTTCCTCAAAATGTGTGGAAAACCGCTGTTTAGATTTTTAGATATTTATTCAGCAACTCACGCTTCAGCTGGGGACTTTCAGTCTAGCAGCCTTCTTCTCTTTTTCATTGAAATTTTCCATGAAATTTCTCTGAAGGTTTTTGTTGTGTAGTACTGTTTTCATATTCTATTTCATATTCTACTCCCCTTTTAGTGTGATGAGCACCAGCACTTCGACTCAGAACTGTTTCTTCATGTGTCACATTGCTGTTATCTGATATATAGTGTAGGTGGAAGGGTATTCAGGGAGATTTTTAAAATAAACATTTTGGCATAAACACTTGAAATAATTGTTTCTACTCCTCCTCAGCCATATTCTGTACCATGCTGAACTACTGGATTATGCAGTAAAATGTTCTAAGCAGGGTTGAAATGGGCACCCTGAAATGTTGACTCCTGCTAGTCTTGCACATGGTGTGTTTCCAGTGACAGAGAGGAGCTGGTGCCTGATCTGCTCCAGGTTTGAGCATCCTCCAGCCATTGGAACCTTGTGACTAGGGACTCTGTCATCAGAGTTAGACCCATTTGTGGACTCAGTTGTCTCCTTGGGTTTACATTTCATTTTTATGTGTGAGATCAGGGAACGACAAAGCTCTGACAAAGCATTTGTTAGACAGCTGATCAATAATTATTGGGTCAGAACCACCTTTTGAGGAGCCTGTGTGTGTGTGGGGTGGTCATATCCCTCATGGTAGGTCCCTGGAGCCAACCTGGGAAAGCCCTGGATTAGCTGTTAGTCACAAACAGCCCAGGAAAACCATAACACACCACACTTCCTGGAGCCCCTAAACCAGCTCAGATTGGCAGGGACAGTGAGAACACTGCCCTTCACCGTGGCCTGGGACCCCAGAGCAGCCATAGGGAGCAGAGCAGATAAAACATTTTTATTCCTTCCTTCCTTCCTTCCTTCCTTCCTTCCTTCCTTCCTTCCTTCCTTCCTTCCTTCCTTCCTTCCTTCCTTCCTTCCTTCCTTCCTTCCTTCCTTCCTTCCCTCCTTCCTTCCTTCCTTCCTTCCTTCCTTCCTTCCTTCCTTTTTTTTTCTTTTCTTTTTTTTCTTTTCTTTTTTCCTTTCTTTCTTCCTTATTAGTGCCAGTATTCCCATTTCCAGAAAAAATCACTTTTAGTAAAGTGCTGGCAGTTATTTTAATCACTGCAACACTATTCATTGCACCGAGAGCATCTCAGTCAATGTTTGCTCAGACTATTATGATGTCTTAGCACTCAGCAGACACTTTGAATTTATGGGAAGCTTTTTTTCTGCCCTCAACCAAATTGCAATTTTTCTTTCCTCTTATCTATTTTGGTTATTGTAATGCATTTTGCATTTGAAAGTTATTTTTTTGTGTTTATTTTCTTAATTCGACTGAACATACAATAAAGTTATCATTTTTGAGTATCTTGAATCAAAACTTTCACCAAACTGCAGTGCAGCAATTATGAAATTAAGTTGACTGAACAATTTTAACATTACAAAATTAGCATATTGTATTTAAGAATAAATAAAAAGATATAATGGATTTTAAATATTTATGATAAGTTGTTTATCACAGAAAATCATCACAGCACCAGTTTTTTTATGTTTGTTCCTCTACAAACTTTCTCTTGCCTTACAAAATGCTGTTATGACTAAGATTTGAGATATTATCCTCATCTGGTTTAAACTGCAGGAACCGTACTGTTCCTTGATGAAGTTCTGTGAATTTTTATCAGCCAACAATTCCACACCTCTTCTGTGATATTCTGTGAGAAAGCTGGACAGCAACATGGAACTCACAGAATGTGTTTTACCTATTCTTTTCCTGAAATCCCTTTTTTGACTTACAATTTGTCAGTCAGAATTTGGGATAAATCAGCATTCTATTTTTTGTCACCCTGAGGCCACGTAGAGTAGTCTCTACTCAGATGCTCCACAAAGTCCTAGCACTTCTCTGAACAGGTGTGCACTTCATTCTTTCTCAGGCTTACACTCTGTTACACTGGAAGAAGACCCACCAACCAAACATTCTTACTTGCAACCACTGAGGCCTTCAGCTGCTGCTTAAAGAAAGCATGTCTGAGTTTTTAAAATTGCAGTGATTTGCCTCCAACCTTTGCTTCTTGGACTGGGTTCTCTCAAAGGAGCAACACCACTCAAACTACTGTTCAGCTGCATGAGATGAAAAAATTCAGCATACCCTTGGAAAGCGTTTTCAGGAGACCTGCTCCTGCTCCTTGCTTGTTATTACAGTCATGGTAGAAGAAGAAAACCAGATGAGGTTATCAGTTGCTGTGAGGCATGTCTGTGATGTGGGCTAGACAGATGAACACAGTCTGCCCCATTCAGGATTAACGCAATTGATGTGTACCCCTGCCTAGTTCAAATTTAGCTCCTATGCTGTATGCTCAGTTGGTGACCTATGGTAGCACAATACCTTCCTTCAGTGAAGTTTCTATAGAAAATACCTATTTTTTTTCTTCTCTTTGGGCCTACACAGCTATGATAAGATAGATGAGTAGCTATAAACACATAGCAAGGAGAGGATTTTGATAAATTTGCAGTAATCCAGCCCAGCATCTTGGTATCTTACTGCACGATAGCCAGCCTTCAACATCAGCACTAGTCACAGCAGTCATGACAGCTGATCCTGCGTGCAGGTCTTTACCTGCTATGCAGCTCATCTCTCCTGTCCTCTGATGCATGCTGTTCTGGTAAACCCCAGGGTTCCAGATGGCATGTTCACAATATTGTGTGCCAAGTAGATGGGCTGCTATCCAGAAACCTTAAATCACATCTAGCAAAAAATGGATTAAGCTAAAAATAAAAATTCAAACATTGATTCATGACATCCAAAACAAACAACAGTTACAAACAACAGTTACAGTTATTTATAAAATTCACAGACTGAGAAATGAAAGGGAGATGATTCAATCTATTTATAGTAAAGTTATATCACAGACGCATTCCTTCAGCTCTTAGGAGTCCACTTTCTTATGAGAGTACTATAAGTCTTTTAGCAAGTGCCCTGTGAGGGCTCACACGGGGCCCAGACATTCATTGCTTGGTAGGCAATAACTCAACCCCAGTCTAGAAACTTCAGATTTGCAGTACTGGAGCAAGAGCCGTTGGGTGCCAGGGAACTTCAGGGCCATGGCTCATGGCTGTGTCTGTTCCATACCAAGGGTCAAACCAGGGAATGAACCAGACAGTTGCCATGTCAGAAGCCGAGTGGGTACTTCCAGTGCTAACACCAGTGAAATTTTGAACAAGGTCAGTCTCCGTACCTGGGAAAGGACCCATTTGCCAGATAGTCAAAATAATGTAGCTGTTATGAAAATTAAGTAGAAGAAATGCCTTGGATACATGTTTAGATTTTTGGGACTCTTTCTTGTGAGTATTGCAATTAAGAACTGCCCAATCAGTTGAATTCTTGTTAAGCATTACACAGCTAAAGACAGACAGATGATTAGATTTAAGCCTCTGAGATAAACTCATAATTCTTCTCAAGCCCTTTTTTCCTCTCTTGTGTCTAACCCACTTGCTCTGCTAATCTGAGTACCTCAATAAACAGATAACATACTACCCTGTAGCGTAATCTGCTGAGGGTATGGGCGTGTGGGAGAGGGTTTTGTTGGTGTGGGTTTATTTCCCTTCTAGAACTAATATTATTTTTTAGGCTGCTCTAGAAAAATATGATTGAATACTTTATAAGCTACCGTGTTTTTGCAGGATATCTGTCTAATAATTTTCTGCCTCTCTGTCTTCTGTTTGCTTGACAAAGGGAAGAAAACAAGCAAAAGGTCTCAAAGCCCTTGCACAGAGAAGATAGAAACAACAGTTCAACCAGTTACTTCCATACCTAAAAACTTGTGCCAAGACCACATGATGTAGCCTCTCAAATATAATAATAGTGCCCCATACTCACTACATACAACATAGAAAGAAAGACAGGATGATGGGCAAGCTGACATTTTCATATTTTCAGTAATATGGCTTAACATGCAAATTCCTTGGCCATTCTGTGTGCCCAGGTGGCCAAGATGACCAGTGCATCCTAGACTGTACCAGAAATTGTGTGTCAAGTAGGACCAGGGTAGGGATTGTCTCCCTGTACTTGGCACTGGTGAAGGTGTATCTCGAGTCCTGTGTCCAGCTGAGGGCCCCTCACCACAAGAAGGACATTGAGGTGCTGGAGCATGTCCAAAGAAAGGAAAAAAGCTGGTGAAGGATCTGGAGCATAAGTCTTAGGAGGAGTGGCTGAGGAAACTGTTTAGTCTGGAAAAAAGGAGGCTTATGGGCGGAACCTCATTGTTCCCTACAACTGCTTGAAAGGAGGTTGTAGTGAAGGGGGTGTTGTTCTCTTCTGCTGTGTCTCAAGTAAAAGGATGAGAGGAAATGGCTGAAAGCTGTACCATGGGAGATTCAGATTACATGTTGAAACTTTTTTTTGCATTGAAAAATTAGTTAAGACATTGGGATAAGTTACCAGGGAGGTAGAGGGATCACCATCTCTGAAAGTGTTCAAAAGGCGTCTGGATGTGACACTTGGGGATGTGGTTTAGGGGAGATTTTGATGGTGCTAGGCTGATGATTGGACGAGATGATCTTGAAGTCTCTTCCAATCTTGATGTTTCTGTGATTCTGTGGTTTATTCTCCCTTAACCTCTACTACAAATTTATTATGAAGGAATGCTGGCTGTCAAAACCAACATCTTCTCAATTTCTTCTGCCATCAACACGACCTCCAAAAATCAAATCAAACAAGACCCCCCCCCCCCCCAAATACTCTAAAAAATCAGAGCCATGATCCATTTAACATTTAGATACATGTATGATCTCAGTGTTCACAAAGCCATGACAGACTTCTGTCAAAAGCAGTGATCCCATGAAGTGTTTGCAAGGCTGTGCACGACAGAGTAGTGAAAACAGAGCCCCGGGGGCTGGTGGATGGTGAAGGTATGCAGACAGATAAAGATCTGCTGTCACTGAGGCCTGGGACTTTGCTTTGGAGGCACTTTTTATTTCACAAGTGAGGGAATCTAAAAGTGCCCTGGAAATTCCTCTGAAGAAGCCAGGCTCATTGGACAAGCAACAGACATGACAACATGCCTGCGGCACAGTGACCATCATCTCCTTGTTTTCAAGGGAAACACCTTCCCTCCACCCTTCCCTTCTTTGCAGGCTTAACCTTACTCCTGGTTTTCTCTACCTCCTCCCCCTCAGAGGTTCAAGGAAATGGGGAGTGGGGGCTGTGTTCAGTAGATATTTCAGTAGCTGAAGCAGTGCAAATACAGTTTGTTTAAAACTATCCAAATTTAAAAACAGGTTTAATGGTACATATCCAACCAAGCAGCGCTGATTTTATGCATGAAATACAGGTAACTGTCTGGTGGAGAAAGCTGAGAAAGTGGTGTGCTTTCAGCCAGAAAAATGTTAGCACTGAACCTTAAGGTATGTTGATTCACAGCAATAAAGACCAAAGAATTATTCTAAAATGATAGAGAGGTAAAATGCCAGCCGTGCCTACAGTTCCATGTAATGAAGTAGGAGAATTCTGGGCAATGAGAAGAGAAAACAGTAACGAGTGAATCTGGTCAGAGTCGCTCAGGTAAACCAAAATGATCCTGCATTGATTCCATCATAACACATTACAAGATAATTTGACGGATTCTCTCTCTGGTTTGACCCTGGCTGAATGCCAAGTGCCCACCAAAGACACTCTGGTCATTTCTCTCATCATCTGGACCAGAGAGAGAAAATATAATGAAGGGCTCATGGGTTGAGATGAGAAGAGGGAGAGATCACCCAGCAATTACCATCAAGGGCAAAACAGACTTGACCAGGGGAAATTAATTGAATTTATTACAAATCAAATCAGAGTGAGATAATGAGAAAGGAATCTTAAAAACACCTTCCCTCCACCCTTCCCTTCATCCCAGGCTTAACTTTGCTCCTGATTTTGTCTACCTCCTCCCTCCCAGTGGTGCAAGGAGATGGGGAATGGGGGCTGTGTTCAGTTCATAACACATCTCTGATACTCCTTCCTCCTCGCTAGGAGGACTCCTCACACTCTTCCCCTGCTACAGCTTGGGGTTCCTCCCATGGGACACAGTCCTCCACAAAGTTTTGCAAAGTGAGTCCTTTCCATAGACTACAGTTTTTCATGAACTGTTCCAACCCCTTGTAGGGTCCATTGTGGGGTCACAAATCCTGTCAGCAAGGCTGCCCTAGTGTGGAATCCTCTCTCCATGACACCACAGGTCCTGCCAAGACCCTGTTCCAGCAAGCATTTCCCACATGGTCATGGCCTCCTTCAGGCATCCATCTGCTCCAGTGTGGGATCCTTCACAGGCCACAGATGGATATCTGCTCTAACATGGACCTCCATGGGCTGCAGGGGAATCTCTGCTCTATCATCTGGAGCACCCTCTCCCCATCCTCCTTCATTGGCTTTGGTGACTGCAGAGCTGTTCCTCTCACATGTTCTCACTCCTCTTCTGGATGAAGTTGATGGGACTTTTTTCCCCTTCTATAACATATTACTCCAGAGGTGCTACCAGTGATGGGCTCAGCCTTGGCCACCTCTCTTGGAGCCAGATAGCATTGGCTACCTTGGAGACAGATGAAGTTTCTAGCAGCTTCTAAAAGAAGTCACCATTTCTGTAGACCACCCTGCTGCCAAAACCTTGCCCTGCAAACCTTCTCCACATCCAGTCCTTTCTAAAATCTACCTGGAATTTGTTCCAAATAACAGGAACTTATTTCTTCTTGTGCTAAGAGTGGGATCAACAGTTCTAGACTGGTTGTTACAAACAGTCAAATCTTTAGCAGAGGGTTGAGCTGGAATTTTTGTCTCTCCCTTTTTATAAGTGAGACCTGTACATGCAAATGTTGTTCCCAGTTTCAATTTATACTACTCACAGTTTTCATAAGTAGTTGAATTATATTTCAAAATTTGGTATTGTCTATTACAATTTAAATCACTGTATACAAATATTTGTTATAGACAGGAACTAAATCTCACAGTTACAATTATATTCAAACCTTGCATGCTGTAAGTACTTACATTTGACATTCATTCGATTGAACTTCTTGCTGACTGGAGACGATTGAACTTTTTCTTGTAGTCAAAGGTGTCATAAACTACCAAAGAAAAGCTTGTGGAGTTCTGGTCTGTGTTCCCTGTGCTAGTTATGCATTCATGGCAAAACACACACAGGCTTCAAAGGTATATGTGGTGAATATGTAATAACAATTTTATTTAATTTACTAATGCTTGCACAACCATCTCTTACTAATGCAAGAGAGAGAGTGGGAGTTCTGCCTGCTATGTGCTCATTATTTAATAAGAACATTGTACAGTGCACAGGCTCTGAATATTAATGAATTTCTAAATATAAGAATCACATTCTTTTGGAACACAACATGCAGGCACAGTAATGGCAAGGATAAAACTGCAAAAAGTTGCAGACAGGAATCGGCATGACAGGAAATGAAACTGGTATTAGCAAAGGATAATTTGCACTCAGTGATGTGAGCCTACCAAAGTACCAGTAAGAAACAGAAAATGAGAGTTTGGCTTGGGCAAATGAGTACTATAAAAAGGAGTTTCTGGGATGGAGGAAAGACAGTGGTGTGAACCATGGCGATGAAACGGATTAACACTGAAGATGAAACTCACATAGTGCTAAGAAGTGGTGCATAGCTGCTTCTCTCCTAAATCATATCGAAGTGACTGGGCTGCAGGCATTGTAAATTGCCTTTCCATGTGTTAGAGCATCCTGAGAAGTGCCACAGTTTCTTTTCTCTATGCACCAGATAAGATGATGCATTCAGGGTGCAGTGGGGTGCTCTTCTCATCAAAACTGAGTACCGTCTTACTTAAAAAAAGGAAAAAAAAAAGGGAAAAGGCTAGTGATCTTTCAGAAGAGAGGCTGATTCTCTGATTCTGGCCATTGAAAGTTAAACAAGTATGAAAATTAAATTAAGCCTTGCTATTCCTGTAGAAAAGCGATATGGATGACCTTAAGTGGTTTTCATAGGCCATTTCCAGAAGGGGAGCTTTACATGGTCTGTCATGACAAAAGCCAGACACACTTTTAGGGGAGAAGACAAATCTTTTAAGAGCTCAAAGAGACTATGCAGATAAAAACTGTTACCATCTTCATTTGCTGTAGAGGATGCTTATACCTAAAAATGTACAAACAAGAGGAATATTTCCTCATAATTTTCTTGTAAAGTTCATTCAGGGAGGACACAGCAACAATGAAGCACACCAAATACAGGATAATATATGAATTACAAAACAAAATGCCAACAAAGAAGAACCTCCTGCACCACTGTGTTTCAGTTCTGGATAAGAAAGAGTTGGCTGATTTCTGAGGTGTTCCCACAAAGATACCAGCTGTCAGTGAAAGCAGCAGTCAAGAAATGCAATATACTGCTTTCTTAACCTGGATTTAAGTTGTAAGAAAAAATTGTTGCAGTACTGCAGTAGCACACAATATTGTTTCTGATATTAAAAATGTATCCATAAGCTCTTGATCTTCTAAAGAACATATTTTCTTTTCTGGAAGAAAATTGTGCATAATCTCAAGCAGAGGTGCATGATGAATACTTGCAGGTGATAACGGCTTTAGCTGTGTTTGCTGTGTGCCAAATGCAGGGGCTGTGGTGTCTTTCTTGTTTCTAAGAAATCAAATAATTCTTTTCATCTAACTAGCATAAAACCCACACCAAGTTCAAAAGTTTTGTGATACACATAGACCAAAGAAGCATGCAGTTACTTGACAACCTCCAGCACTCTCACAGCAGCAACAGGATATACTTTTTACAGTCCCTTCTTCTGGTGTACAGAACTCTTGGCTTTGATTGTTCTCACTCCAGCTGACCTTTGTGTTCCAACTTGCTCTGGGCCCCTGTGCTGTAAAATTATTTCTTTCACAGTCCCGTTTGAAAATATCTTTGTCCTTTACCTTCATGGTACTACTGCAAAGCCACAGCTCCTTTCTCATGGTCCAAAGGTATCACTTCTCAGCAGTGCGTCTCTAAGGGATTATTGAGCCAGTATTTCTCTCTTCAGTGACAGCAGACACTTCACAAGAGCCTTTTAAAGAGCATTAGCCTTAACCATCTGGAAGATTTCAGATACAAAAGGTGAAAGAAACAAAAATTATTTGGCTTCATAGACTTCCTGGAGCTTGAACTGCACCACTGGATTGAGCATATCAGGATGGCTATGGAGAAGGACCCCCAGATGTCACTCTGGGGATCACTGACTGCAACTCTGGACATTGTCCCTCCTCATCTGGGAATGGTGTGCACTGTAGAAAGGATGGCAGGAGGCCACGGGGTGATGAAAGATCGGGGCTTCTGAGTGTCTGGGAGCTTTTCCTTGCTGGGTGCCAGTAGTTGATGGCTCTGTGGCAGGCATACTCTGAAGTCAGCTTCTGCTTCTGCTGAGAACTTGATGGGCTAGACAGGCTTTCACAGACAGGGCAGTCTGGCTTCCTGCTGGCTCAAGGTATTACCCTGCTGCAAGTGCCCTGCAGAGCATGGCTTTCTGCACCATGTAGGGCCAGGGAAATACAGGGGACATCTCTGGGGATGGGCACCAAGATCTGCCACCTGCAGCCCCCAGAGCAGGAAAGAGCATCAACCAAAGTTGCCCTTGACTCTGCAGGCCATATAGAGACACACAGTGGAGTTCAGGCAGGAGTTCTAGTGCCTAGGGATTAATGGAGTGTGACTCAGTTCATTGTTTCAGTGCATTGCAGTGAGCCACTGCAACAGTATGTACCCTGGCAGCCTTCTGGCCCCACCACCACTTGTACCTCTGCACACCCTGCAGGGGCTTCCTGCAAGGCACCTTTCCACTCTTTCCCCTAATTTTTTTGTCTTCTGTTCAATATTGGTGTTTTACACTTGTCACCAAGGAATTGTCTGAGTTGTCTTGAGCCCTATTAAGTTCTTCTGACATCTACTTCTCTTGGTAAGGGATTTTGTCATTACAAGTCACTCTATAGCTCAAAAATACAGTTTTCCTAAGGCTTGTCTCTGCCTCAGGTACTCCTGCCCGGTATCCATGCCACACTAGCAGCCTTCCCCATAGGTTGCTTGTCACTGGAAGTGTTCCAGCTATTGGTTGGAAGCCAGACATCAGCACAAAACCGGAGCACAGTTGTGTAAGTACCTGGGCAGAACAGGACTAGCTGGTGGCTGAGAGCTCATCCTTCTCCAAAGCAAAGAAAGATGGTTTTCATCTGTGGAGACAGATGTGCCTCCTCTAAGCCAGTGATGACCAGCAAAGGAAGAGAGGACAGCAGGGAAAGAGCTGGCAGTGTGGCAGGACCAACTTAAAAGCCCCTGGATCATCAGCCCCTCAGCATGCAGATCTCATCTGCCCACAGTTGCAGGGGAAGAGGGCACTGCGACAAATCCTTACATTTGATGGCCCCGGGACTGAATGGGACCACCACATGTGGAACTTTCCAACACACTGGTTGGAAAGTGTGAGGAAAGGGCAGGCTGAGAGATGATGCTGACATGACAAGTACTATCCTAGCAGAAGACACTAGATTATGTATGCAGGAATTCAACCTTATTAGAATATTTAAGAAAACATTTTCTTTATTTATAATCAATATAATCACTGAAATACTATGCTTATTTCCAAAACTATAGCAGAGGACTAGAATGACAACCTAAAACTTTTGTCTTAAAAACCACAAGTGAAACAGTAATGGATTTTAATCTTTTTTTTATTATTTTTTTAAGGAAATTTTTTTTTGTGCCTCAACAGATGAAATTCTTAACTTTCTTTCTGATAAGACAATTGAAACATAGAAATCAAATACAACAATGCGCTTTCAAGCCTTTATTTCTTCATTTAAGTAATTGACAATTCAAAGGACACAGACAATAGGGCTGTAGCAAAACAGTGTTACAATTAAAATCGATTTCTATGAAAAACAATTACAACAGCTGTTGAAAATCCAGGAAGGGTTGATGTTTTGAACAGAAGAGAATGCATGTTAAGAAGTGTTTGTACTGAAACGAGGTGGTTTGTAGCTCTCCTTTTTGAACAAGAAGAGAGGAGAATCCTTGTCTTAATGCAGGGTCTGGAGGGAGCATTTTATCACATTGAGAAAATAATTTCCCTATAAAATTAAGAGTAAGGGATGAGTATACCTCTTACTCATCTTTCTGAGTTTTCACTGTTACCCCATAAAACCCACCAGAGCAAAATTCTCATGTGTTTTCTTTTTTTCCTTATTTTTAAAAAATGCTTACCTCCTCCTGTTTGTAATGGTTTGGGTTTCTGCTTCAGTAATTTAACACTTAAAGGAGAACTTGACCTCTTTCATGCCTTTTTGTTTACAGTTCTCTGAGATGGCATGCACATCCAGCAAGTACTTCTTTCTGTTTTCAATGACTTGAACACACCTTCCAGTGTCTTGAGTTGATGGTCTTGAATGACAAAATGGATATACTGGTTAATCTCATTCCCAAGGACTAGTTGCTATTTTTAGTCATGACAGATAGGCCCACACCTCAGAAATAGTTCCCAGTGACTGCTGGATGCAAGGCAGTAACCAGTCATTAATTATCAAATTTGCTTCACTGACATTCACAGCAAAGTCTTCTGGCTGCAGTTCTAAAGCAGAAGCTGGGAATGGGAAAGTTCCAAGTGTTTGGCTCATTTATAAGGAAAACAATCTTGATTAAAAGATGAAGATGAGATTGGCCACGACTCAGTGTTGTGGCAAACAGACTAGTGTCAGGACAAATTCCCTATGATAAACACTGGCAGCAGTAATTTGAAAAGTGTATGCTTGTTACTTTATCCATTAAAAAGTCAGAGAACTTGTGGAAGTGCAAGCTTTCTTTCAAGAAATTTTGACTAGAGAATAGAGAAACTATGGGACCTAGTTTTGGTAGTCTTGTATAAGGACCAAACAGAAAAGTTTTTGTAGTAGTAGTAGGAGTCTGAATAATTGGTGTAACGTTTGACAATTGATGTGTGGTTTGCATTCATTTCAGCATTTCTCATCTATAATCAAAGGCAAAGAGACAAATCTTCATAGATACTTTAGGAAATAATCATGTTTTTCAAGCATTGCAAAGCCACTAATTAAGTGAGGCATTAAGAGGTCTTTTCATGCAATATACCACTGAACTGCATAAAAGACAGAGTCTAGTTGGTGTGCATCTCTCATGACAATTTTCTTTTATATACTGCCACTGCTCTGAAAGAGCCTTTAATTTAGAATGGTTGGAAATGCTGACTACAGGGCAGACCACTGCTGTCACTACATTGCCAAGTGGAGTGCTCATCTGGAGCACTTTGGGCAGCATTTGGGTTGCATTTCTTAGAAAAGGGTTTTTTTGCCTTATAACACTGCCTACTGCCGCATACCAACCTCCATCAGAATTATCATTCCTCAAACAGGCATGGGTGAACCATAACTCTTTGGCTTTATAATCCTTAGGGAAATGGCAGAATCTTCCTTTTGAAAGGTAAATATTATTATTGTATTCTCCAGAGAGTTAGAGGCTCAGGGGTTTTTATTACAGCCAAGAAATCCTGAGTTCCAACCTTCTGACAGCTCTTCCTCAAGCCAGGCAAAGATGATCTGATATCCTTTAGCAAAATGTGACAGCCTGCCAAACTCATAAAAGCCAACAAAAAATTCAATAAGGCCCATTAAAATGCAAATGTTTGTATAAGTCAGATGGCTGCATTGTCTCTAACCCTTTTGCATGGCATGACTGTTCTATGTGAAAGCAAAGTATTGTTTGCAGTGCATTAGAACTGATGCACTGCACAGATGTATAAAAGGCTGATAGATTTTTAAAGTGAGATGTTGTTTGGTTTCAGTGATAGCAATAATTTAGATAATGGATGTAATCTATTAATCTTTGTACATACAGCAAGGAGCTCTCTTAGCAAAAGTAATAGATTAAATTTACTATCATTGTCTTCCTATAATAAAATAAGTGTGCTCTCCATCACTTGTGCTTTTGAGTTATATAAATAGGAAAGTTATTGGAAAATAGCTCAGAAAAATATAACTTCCACTTAGGGACTGATGAGGTAAATAAGATATTCTAGCTGGTGATTACAGCTTTAACCAGCTGAATGTATCCCCTAGCTATTAATTAATAAATGAGATCCTGCAAACCCAAATAATTTCAGAGTTACTTAGAAAATGTACTAAATACCAGTGTAATATAATTTTTACACAAGTTTTAATTCCTATTCTCTACTATCCAATCCTGTATTTTACTAACTTATTGTATTTTAATTACCCAATAATTACTAAGGTTGAAGCTTACCCTTCCAAGAACAGAGGCAAAATAAGGCTTTCTACAAGGAAGCCCCTATATCTAGGAAAGAAGGAATTTAGGCCAAATCTCCCAGACTGCTACTAAGTCGGTAGACAAGAAGATCAGTTCTTTTACAATAACTCTGTGCTTCTTAATCTGGTATTTTCAGATTTATTTGTGCCTGAATTACCAGCCTCTCCCCCAGTCCAGATAGCACAGGAGATGAACAAAGCCCTTTTTTATAGCATGTCATCTACAGCTGTGTATGGGAAAGTTTTATGATGCAGAAAATTCACTGTGAGCACTCCCCCATGTGAGAATAATTCAGTATTTGTGACTTGTATTTATTACTTGGTAAGTAGTGTGATTTCCCATTTCCCATTAACTTCTTAAAATACAAAAATATTAAACCTAGGTGTTCCTTAAAATAAACTCTAGGTGCCATGATTTGTTCATTTAAAGGTATCTGTGGTATCCAATACAGGGCTACTAACTGTGTGACAAATCCTTTATAGCGGATCTGTAAAAGTATAAATATTATTAAAAATTTTTGAAAGTGACTGTGCTGAAGAAAATTTTGGATGCTTTTAAAAATCTAAAGTGGTGTTTTTCATTTAAGAATTTTCCATAAATATTACAATTCTTTTTTTTTTTTTTTTTTTTAATGAGTTTGTCAATGATGGTGTTTTCTCTACCTAGTTATCATGGAGAAAACTAGTAGCTTCTTCTACTGTAAGAACTGGAATTTACTCAATAGATCTTATGATATAGGAAAGGGTTCCACCCCTTGAGATACTGTCAGGTAGTCCAAAAAAATGAACTACAACTGCATAAAAGAAATCCTAATCTTAAGCTGGAGGAGCCTTTTGAGGAAAAAAAGGCAATGTTCTCAATGCAGTGGTAGGTGCAATGGCTCTTTTTCATGTCATACAAAAGGCAGTATTGCCGTATATTAGGCTGTCAATCAGATTAAAAAATTAAAGGAAATTAAAAGATTATTAATAAAATGGATTAATAAAATAATCAGTAGTTAAATTTAGCCAAAAAATTCCTTGCATTTGAGATTCTGCTGCAGAGGAGGCTACAGTGGTGCAAGTCAGCCAAAATCTTTTGGGGATGTTTAAAGCAAATACATAAGGATAAGACAGATTTCAGGAGGCACAAGAGAGCTCAGATTCAACCCCTGTCTGTCTATGTTCCCAGCAATCTATCAGGACTTCAAGCTGCTGCTTCAATTCCTGAGGTAGCACTAAACAACTGTTTTCCTTTCTAGTGAGTAGAACCCTGGTTTAGAGTATAATGGTTTCATGGGTGATAAATCTTATTTCAGATTCTCTCAGAAAGCATAAGCAAAATTCTTTGTTGATAAAAGTACCTAGCTGTGGAAAAATGGGAGTAGCAATAGTTTAGATTACAGCCTGTGTCCTTCTTCAGAGCTCATCTCTGCTGTAGATTTGGTGGATTGCGGCAAGCCTCAGGGGGTTGAAATAGCTTTCAATCTCACCAAAATATACTTTCCACCACTTAATTTTTCTAATGCAGTTATAGAGGAGTTTGAATACTGGTGATTTCCTCAGAAATCATGTTTCAGATGCAGATTTTCAGTATTGGTTGTTTTCCAAGTGACACAGCTGGTGAAATCTATCTTTCTGCTATTCTCTCCATGGTGCTGGTAAGTGGCAGGCTTTCTTTCTTCCAGCATTAGCCTAACTGGTATCCCCATCAATTACCTGAACATACTGCACAAGTAAAACTGAGGGAACAGGCTGATTGATACTTGTTGTAGAGAATAAACCCCAAACCTCATTTGAATGAGACTTAGTTTTTCCTCTGTGTTTGAGGGGTCCATGCAATGAAGAGGAGAGTGAGCAGAGGAAAAATACCTGCTAGAGTCTTTTTTTTTCTCACTGTAATGGTTTATATTCTCAGTTCAAGAGTGGTAGGTCTGAGACGACAGCTTGTTGTGAGGACTTTGCACTAAGACCTCGGGTCCAACGTTAAGAAAACTGTATTGTTCTTATCTTCATTTCCTAAACTACCCCTTGGGAAAAAAGTGATTAACTACAAGAGCTGAAACAATGTAAA
>NW_020955275.1:431177-465033 GCF_003031625.1 Empidonax traillii
CCCCCCCCCCATTATACTAGTATATTTTGCTCAAACATGAAGTGAACTTATGGACAAATCTGAATTCTCATGTGCTTCATGGATCATGTTAGCAAGGCTGTTTCAGTTCCCATCTATATTCATGTTCATATATATTAAAATAAATTACAGCACAATTTTTTCTTGTTAACCTTGTCACCTTTTAAAAACAATATACATTTAATACTTGAATTAAGAAAAGAACAAAACAAATATAACTTTTTTTTTTCCACACACAACCATGTACATATGAACTACATGTGCTTGCAAACAGATTTTAGTTAAGTGTGATGATATTTTAATATACTTGCACTATGGCATTCCCTCCACAAACAATGAGAGACTTATTATCATGTGTACTTGCTCAAAAGCCAAATTCCTACTTTATGGCATCAAGCTCAAGAGATCAGTGTTATAATTTACTTCCTACTTATACAGTGCCCAGTATAACGAAGTCAAAGCGTTGTTTGATTTTAGGTATTAAAATGTCATAAATGAATTCTTTAAGAAGCAATAATATTTTGTTTTTCTGAAAGATCAAAATTGCTAAGGTGTATTTAAGTTGACAACCATCTCCATAGCTGCATATGCAGCTGCCTCTGTACAATGCTTTTAAGCCATTGTTCTTGGCTTATGTATGGAGAGATAATGTTGCTGACTTGCAAATGCCATGCTTGGAAATAGGCAGACTTCTTTAAGGTTACAGATTTCCATTTGCTTTTTTTTCTTTTCTTCCACAATGAGCATTTTCATGTTCTCCAGCTCAGTTAGCAGCGGTAAATATTAAAGCAATTCAGAAAAAAGATATGCCACAAGGTGAGAAATAATTAAAACATAAGTTATGCTTATTTTCCACTACAGCCTGCTTAGTAGAAAGCAAAAAACCTAGACTCATTTATCAAATTTCTAGTGTAACCAGGAGCAACAGAATGGTGTCTCCTGATTTATGTTGCCTGACTACAGTAGAAAATCTCTTTTCAGTCTTTTACTTCAACACTTCTGCTTTATGACAATTTTGGTACCTGCTGAATAAATAAAAATAATCAAATTATGAGGTGAAAGTCTGTTCTTTTGCACTTCCCTATAACCTATTTGAATATGAAAGATAAAGTATTCTTCAATTTAAGTTGGAATAACAAGGACCGTTTTCTTGACTATGACAGCTCTTCCCTCATTCTGCTGATGCTATAAATACAGATTTTTATTTCCAGCTGGTCTTATATCCAACCACCTGTTCCTAGTTAAAAAAAAAAAACAAAAACAACCAAACACACCAAAAAACCCAACCCCAACAAAATCCCCTGCAGATTGCTTTTGGCATATAGCTATCTCAGTAGCAAGGCTTTTATAGAAGTTGGTTTATTTCACTTGGAGGAGGAGGTTTACTCAGACTTCTTATTTTTATTTTTGTCTTGAAGAAGATCTAAGATTCTTCTTTGAGATCAGATTCCGAAAGCCATGTGAACATTCAGTGAAACCTAACCAAATCCAGAGATCTTCATTTGGCATCACAGTCATTTGAAACTGAAAAGGGAAGAGGGCAGAACTAGGAGACAGACAAAAGGAGCATGTGTCACTGAACTAACTGAGATTCTTCTAAACAGCCAAGGGAAGCTGAGTTTTTAATTCTTACTATAGGAGATAAGAACAGGGCATCCAAATTGCTTAGATATCTTGAAAAATCTCATGCATTTCTTGAGAGATTCTCCAACAATGAGGCCCTCTGCTTTATCCAAAGTGTTCCTTTAACTTCTCCAGGCACAATTAAGTTTTAAATTTCTGGATGAGAGCTTTTTCTTTTTTTTCTTTTTTTTTTTTTTTTTTTTCCCCCTGGTTCTTTTTAGCGTAAAAAGCAGAGGATACTGAAAAAAGGTCAGAAAGCATATATACAGTGTTTTCCCACATGTTGTCTTATGGCAAAACTAGGAATCAGGTGCAGCAGCCTGGCCTTTCTAAAACTCTACTGTTATGCTCTTTCTTTTATTTGAGATCAGAGGTACAATTCAGTGAAGATGGACAACTTGATCATATGTTTCTTTCCCTGCTACTCCATGTCAAGCCACCTGATGAGCTGAGACGATGGAAATGGACAAGGTAGTCATCATGCTACTCCCAGTTAGACTAGGACCAGTCAGGAGAAAAGAATAATTAGCAAACTGATCAGAACAGGTTTTCTCTTCCTCACTTCTTGCTGGATGCTTCACTGCTGGTGATGGAGGTGTAACAGACTATAGTTTATTACACAAACATTGCCTTCTTTGAAGAAAAATAGGTAAAGATTGTCCATTTTATTATTTTATAATGGACTATATTTTCACACAATGCAGTAGTGATGAGATAAAATAACTGCCTGACTACAGTTTCTTGTCTGTCTTTGCTGGAAGCTGCTTTGGTACTTGGGCAGCCAGTACCTACTTGCTCCACCAGATTTTCAGCCAACACTTCGCCTTTTTATGGGTTAACTGTGGGCTTCTGGCATTCACACGTCCTGAAAGTTTTTCAGGAAAAGTCCAGTGTCTGTAACTGATATCCAGGTATGGTGTAGCAAAGCCTGTTTCTACTTATCTTTGATGTGATTCAGTCACAACATGGCCTACATCCCTCAGTTTCTTCTCACCAGTTTCTCCTGTCACAAGGTTTAGATAAGACTTTCCAATAAATATTAATGTTGACTTCTTACTACCTCTTGTACGCCTAAATTACAATTTGTGGTGCTGAGGGTGTAGTGTGCAATGTTTCTTAGTTTTATTTACGGTGTTTCAATTGTTACTGTCATAGGTGATTCAATACTAAGATGAAAGAAATTAGGAAAAAAAGATAGCTACCATTTAAAAAACCACCTAGTGACATCAGCTTGCATCGATAGTTCTCTAGGCACCTCGGAGTCTCCTGTTTGAGTTCAGTTGTATGTGGAGCTGTCGACCCTGTTATCTCTGGTGGAATGTCTGAATTGTTGGTGAGGTAGGAACGGAGGGTAAAAGCAGCCTCTCAGTCTGAATCTAGCTGGAGTTAGATTTTTGTGAACAAATTCTTTCTGAAAATAATATTGCAAAATTAGTAAGAAAGAAAAAGGGGGGAAAAAAAAGGTAATCAGCTCAAAATCTAAAAATAAGGAGAGGTGGAGTACTGATTAGCCTTAACAATCCTTTAATAATTTCCAACTTTTTTATTAATACATTGCTTCAGTCTTTTTTTAAACTCATTTATTGAAAGTTTAACTGGGTTAAAAAAATGCCCAGGTTAAAACCTGGTTGATGGTTGGGCACAGAGAGTGGTGGGCAATGGTGCCATATCCAGTTGGTGTCCAGTCACTAGTGGGGTTCCCAAGGCTCAGTAGTGGAGCCAGTCCTGTTTCACATCTCTGCCAATGACCTGGATGAGAGGACTGAGTGCACCCTCAGTAAGTTTGCAAGCAACACTAATTTGGATGGCAGTGTGGATCTGCTGGAGGCTAGGAAGGCTCTGCAGAGGGTTATGGACCAGCTGGATTGAGAAGTCAAGGCCAATTATATGAGGTTCAGCAAGGTCAAGTGCCAGGCCCAGCCCTTGGGTCACAATAACCCCAGGAAGTGCAACAGGCCAGGGGAAGAGTGGCTGGAAAGCTGCTCAGCAGAAAAAAACCTGGGGGTGCTGGTCAACAGTGGCTGAATGTGAGCCAGCAGTGTGCCCAGGTGGCCAAGAAGGCCAATGGCATCCTGGCCTGCATCAACAATAGTGTGGCCAGCAGGACCAGGGAAGGCATTGTCCCTCTGTACTTGGCACTGGTGAGGCCACACCTTGAATCCTGTGCTCAGTGTTGGGCTCCTCACTACACGAAAGACATTGAGGTCCCAGAGCATGTCCAAAGAAGGGCAAAGGAACTGCTGAAGGATATATAGAGTAAGTCCTATGAGGAATTGTTGAATTGCCAGAAAACGAGGCTCATGGGGGGGTCCTTATCACTCTCTACAACTACCTGAAAGGAGATTGTAGCAAGATGGTGGTTGGTCTCTTCTCCCTGGCAACTAAATTACAGCATGAGAGAGCATAACCTCAGACTGTGCCAGGCGAGGTTCAGGTTGGACATTAGGAGGAATTTCTTCAAGAAATGGTTGTTAAACACTGGAATGCACTGTCCAGGGAAGTGGTGGAGTCAGCATCCCTGGAGCTGTTCAGTAAAAGACTGGGTGAGGTACTTAGAGCCATGGTCTAGTTGACAAGGTCAAAGGTTGAACTCTATGATCTTGGACGTGTTTTCCAACCTAAATAATTCCTTGATTCAGTGTGATTCTGTAAACACCTGTGCATTCATCTATTCTGAAAGAAGAGTACTGGTCTGTGGAAGTGGACTTCAAAACATATTTGCGGGACGCTCAAGCATTCTCTTAAAGGAGTTATGACAAGGATATTTTGGTACCTTCCTCAAGTTGCTTTGCTGGTTTTGACATTTTCTGTTTTCTCCATTTCTGCAGAACTGTTACTGCTCCTCAGAGTTTTCTTGTACTGACTCTCAGGAAAGTTCAGACTTGTGCCAGCATGGGGGCCAACCTGTATAAAAGCCAGAGGTAGCTTAAAACCTTTGCTCCCACTTTTAGTACCAGGTATGCACTATCCACCTGTTTCTGAATATATGATAGGGGAGCCATGTGGCCTCCTCATAGCCCAGTCCTTTTTCTCCCCTGCAATAAGATAAACTCTGGTGTCCCCTTGATCTCTAGCAGAGAAATAGAAGTGACTCCTTCCAGAAGCACGTAGGCACTCAGCCATTCTGTTCTTAAAAGAATTGCCAAAAAGGTGTTTATCTAGGTGTGATCTTGGCACTGTATTCCTTATTCACCCAAAAGACCCACAGTGAGTGTGTGTCCCACAGATACATAAAAAAGGAGACTACGTGGAGCAAGATAAAAAGTGTGTCTCTGAGTCTTGCTGTCCTCACTTATGTAAAGAGATGCCATATGCCTTGTCAAGTCCATGCTGAAATAAGTAGGCTGCAAAAAGAAGAACACTGCTAGAGGCAGAGAGCAAACACTGATTCTGAAAAATTGAATACTGACTGAACTCAAGGCAATACACAGAACGCTGACAGATCTGCAAGGTGGTGCTCAGCAACAGCAAGCGGTGATTTTCATCACCAGCACACATTTCACATAGGTAACTAAGCATATTTCTGCTCACAAATCCTTGCAGTGCACTAACAATGCAATCAGAGTCATTCTAAGGGAATAACGGAGTACAGCAATTCATAATTAATCCTAAAAGTACATTTTTTCTAGGGTGGTTTTTTTTTTTCAGAATTTTTTTCATTGTGTCATTTAATATGAAGAAATCAGCTGCAAATGTCTAGAACTTAAGAGAGTTTTTGCTTCTAACATTGATTTCAACATTTAACATGAAATGACTGCAGGGGCAATGGATTACTAGTTGAAAAAAATTACAATTACAAGGGAAAGGCACATGCAAATGTCTTCAATGGACAGTTCAGAAACATTTTTTTTTATCCCCATTTGTTTCTTTAACTGTCCACATTAAGGTACAGTAGAGTTTTGGACGTCAGTGCAGTGGTTATTACATCAACAAAAATAATTTCCCTGGTGTTAGAATTTAGTCAGGGGTTATTCCACTATACTAATGTTCTACAAACTGTCATAGAACAAAGAGCATTCTCATCAAGCATCTCTATAAATCTCCACCTATCTAGTTCAGAGCATAAGAAAAAAAAGAAGCAAGAAAACCCAGCTCTAAACTTAAAATCAAATTAAATAAACAAAATTCTAACAACCCTTGCAACCTCCTCAGTTTGGCAACATAAAATGGAGCACAATGCAACCAAAGATCAACCACTAACAAAAGAGATTCTCAAAACTGCCTAGCCTTGGGTCCTGCAGCTTTTTTATGGGTACCTCTGGGGAGCACAGCTGGATCTTACAATTTTTGGCACATTTTCTTTGATAGGAGTGGGAGACTGTTGTCCTGCTTTGAAAATCTCTGTCAAAGAATGTGGATACTAATTTTAGAAGCACCTGCATTCCATTATAGGTCAGCCTGACTTTGGTTTCAAAGTGCTGAAATCTAATATTAAGATTGAACACGGGCTCTTAAATAACATTAATCCGAATTTTCTCTCTTATAATATTTTCTTATTCTTTTTTGTTAAACATAGATATAGGCATTGTTTTCCTTACTCCAGATTATGCCAATCATTTAAAACTTGTATTTGCTATCAGCTATGTAGGACAAACTAATGGCTCCTAATTGCTTGAAAAGTGAAAAGTGGCTGAATAATTTCATATCTTGCAATTGCTGAGAATTTCAAAATAAGAATAGTGATATTAATGATTAAGAATAAAGTTTAATTTCTCAGTCTTTTGCAAATTTTTTTGAGACGTAAAAGAAACAAACAAAAGGTTACTCGCACTGAACTAATATTCTACTTCTGACTTCTCTCCATTAAAAATGATTTCTAAAATCTGAAATAACTCACCCCTCTTGCTCTAAGATACTGCCCCTGAAAGAAACATAACCACGTTTTTATTAAAATGGCATCAAGAATAGCTAAGTAATCTGCTCTTGGAAATTAGCTTTGTGTCTGTGTGTTATCTACAAATATACAAGATGAGAATGACAGTGGCTAGAGGTTCATCATATCTGGCAGTATGTTAGCCTTCTAGAGGCTATCATGTTTTAATAATTATTTTAGTTGTATAATCCCCATATTATGCATGAACAACTGCAGTTTACTTGGCATTGGAGAAGAGTTCATTCCTAATAGTAGAGTGTTTGTATGTTTCACTTAATTTGTATAAATAGTAAGATGACCATATTTCCCAAGGAGTCTGCAGAATGTATTATGCTCTTTATTTTGCCCAGTACACATTAACATTTTAACAGTAGCTTTGAAATTAAAATCAGGGCTAACAAAAACGATTCTCTCTCTTCAAGGTAGAACTCAACTCCTCTATGCCAGCATTGACTAGTGGGTTGCCTTCCCTGGGTAAGAACCAGGGCTATGTTACAGTAAACTGGTCCAGTGTGATATCACAGATATAAAAAATATTCCAATCTGTATCAAAACTAGGCACATGCCTTATATTTATACGAAGAGAAGATCGACAGAGTTGAATGGTTTTAGTCTCAATTGTTCAGCTCTGGCCTTCTAAATGAGGAGAAAAATACCTTATGTTATTTCTAATTAGTAACTACAAGAATCTAATTTGAGTTTGATGGTAGTTAAAAGAAGGGTGACATCACACTTGGGTCAGTATTGGTGGATATCTAAAAGCACAACCTCTCATTTGTATTGCTTTAAAATGTACACAGTATAGATGCAGATTAAAAAGAAAAAAAACTACTAATTTTTTTTATGGTGTTGAACCAACTAGAAGGGAGGATGCAAAGTTTTACCAAATGAGATATATAGATACAAATGTCACTGTAGAGTATGTTTTAGACAAATGTGTCTTTTTCTTTAAGTATGTAAATCCTACACTGTAGGTTTTTGTTTGTTTTTTTTCTTTTTTCTTTTGTAGCAGTAGAAAATGTTGAACAATTGTCCATGAGCATGAGCCAGTGGTTCATTGCTGATATCCCCAGAATGCCAATATTTGCAATGCAAACAGTTAGTACAATTTCCCAGTTCTATGAAAGGCCCTGACACATCTGCCTCAAGGTCTGGAGGCTCTGTTGTATAACCACAAATAGTCTTTCCATTTTCCTACAACCTTTTGATACACTGACAGCTGCATTAAGCTGCTTTTGCCTAGCGGTTCCACATGCCAGGCTGTTTTAATTGGTTTTAATGCCACAGAAAAAGCACTGCTAGCAGAATACCATCAAATCATTTTCATATTGAACCGTCGTGGTCCAGAAACCTCCCCTTCAACCACAGCACCATTGTTTTTGCGAGGGACATATTCAAGGTCAATGCTGGTTTTGTGTTTGCCTTTCCCTCGGCTCCACACGAAAAGAAGAAGGAAACAAAATAAAACCACTCCAAGGAATGTGAAACAGCCCATAGCTGTGGACACCAATATTGTCTTAAGGTCCAGAGAGTAGCTGTTTGCATTAGTTCCATTGGAACTTGTGTCGTTGGAGTCTGTCATATACATAGGGGTCCTGTTGGCATAAAGGAAACGGTCTGAAGTAAATCCCTTTACCGTAAGGGAGGCCGAATAGGTGTCATTCCCAGCTGCGTTACTTGCAATACATATGTAGATCCCAGTGTCCTGGTCTTGAGCAAATCGGATCTCCAGGGTGCCGTCTCCCAGCACCGTGGCTCTACCATTTGATTTAGCTGTGATCAGCCTCCGGCGTGGGGTAACCCAGGAGATGGTAGGCTGTGGGTCCCCATCAGCATTGCACATCAACTGCACTGTCTGCCCTTCCTCCACTACCAGGTACTGCAACTTCTTGTCTTGTATCTTGGGTTTCTTACAGGTGAAGTAAAAGGAAAGAGCTGTGCTGTGAAAGTCTCTGAATGACCTCTCTCTGACACTATCTGGGCCAGCACACATCGGTGGCTCACCCCCAAACTGCAAGGTGGGCTGCCGCTGCAAAATCCAAAGGAGACGGCAGTCACAGGCCAGAGGGTTGTTGTTAATACAGAGGACCTCAAGGCTTTTGGAGGAATGGAATACATTCTCTTCTAGGGTTTCTAGCAGGTTTTGGGACACGTTAAGCACACGTAAGAATCGGAGCCCTTGGAAAGCATGTGGTTCAATGGTGCGCAGCTGGGCCCCCACCATGTGGAGCTCCTGCAGGCGCACTAAATCTGACAGCATGCCTGTTTCAATGGTGCTGATGGGATTGTAAGACAGGTTGAGATGTGTCAGGTAAACTAGGTGTTTAAAAGCAGAGTAAGGTACAGCAGACAGGTTGGTGTTGGTGATGGAGAGGGAAGTAAGATTGAGACCGTACAAACTGTTGGCGGGTAGCATGTCCAGGAGGGGCCAGGCCTCTATCTGTAGGTCCTTCAGGCGAAACAGTCTTTTAAAGGCATACGCCGGCAAAGCGTTAATGTTGAGCTGTTTCAAATGGAGACTGATGAGGTTGTGGAGGTGAGAAAGAGCTTCTGTTGGTACGGCTGTGAGGTTGCATCTCTCCAGGGTGAGCTGCTCCAAGCTAAGCAGCCCACTGAAGGCCCTGTGTGATATATACACCAAATCATTGTCCCCAACCTCCAACGATTTTAGGTTATGCAGATCTTGGAACATGTAGTCCAGCAAAATGACAATCTTGTTTTCACTTATATCAAGCTTTGTTAAGTTTGATAACCCAGTGAACACCCCAAGGGGGACCAGCTTCAGACGATTTCCTTTCAGACGCAGGGAGCGCAAGTTGAAGAGGTTGTTAAAGGCTCCAGGCTCCACATTGGAGACAATATTGTCACTGAGGTCAATCTCCTCCAGCAAAGGGTATGAAGTGAATTCCTCAGGGTTTACACTCTTCAGTCGGTTCTTGCTGAGGTCCAAGATTTTGGTCTCAATGGGAATGCCCTCTGGGATGGACATCAGACGTCTTCGGTGACAGCTGACAGACTTGTTCTGTGCCGAGCACTCACAGCGGGCCGGGCAGCCCATGGTGGGGCCCGTGAAGATTAGCAGCACAGCCAGACCCAGGAACGGCTGCCAGTATGATAGAGCTGTGTGACGCATGACTCCACTGATCTGGGCTAACCCTCCGTCACGGGCCTGTGGGGATGAGGACGGGAAAGGGGAGAAGTTAAGTCTGCAGAAAAAGGAGAACTCAGCCAATTTTACAGTACCATTTCAAAGATTTCATTTGAAGCAAAACAATAAAACCTCTTGTGAACGGCAAGATCAAAATAAAAGCAGCTTTTCCTTCAATATCAGTGGGCTAGCCAAAGGATCTGTTTATCCAGCATTTTTTTCCAGATGTCAGAGGAGACAAAACAGCTTTTCCTACTGCAAAGAGTAAAGAAGGTTAGGCTTCAGTCTTTTCTCACTCTAGGTGGGTTTCCTCAAGACAGTGCTATAATTAACCCAGAGATAAACACCACACACTCTGCAAAAAGAGCTAATAGGACCTCTGTGATACGAGGTGATATGAAACCAAGCTTTTGCTTTTCTTATTCCCATTAGTGTTTTAAGGCAAATCTCAATGATGTATTATAATCATGAAAAGGAGCTCCTTAACAATTAAAAGATTCCTTTTAACATTTACTGCATATATTAAAGCTAAAAATAGATGGAGCTTGTTCACACATACATGTACACAGTGGCTCAGACAAGGAAGGAAGAACTGGTGCATCTCTGTCTAGAATTTGTAATAAGGACAAATTAATTCTTTGCTTTTACTGCACAGAGATATTTCATGTGACTTTTAGAACCCAAGACTTGAGAAGGTTTTGCAGAATACATCTTTGTACTTGCAAGACATGTAAACTAGCTTTTAGGAGGACAAAAACCAAGACAAAACGATCTGTCTGTGTTTAAGCAGTGCAATGACCAAAGAGAAACCACAGATTCAATGGAAATCAGAACTGGAAAGCGATTTTTTAATTTCCTGCCTTCAGGTTAAAAATGGGGATAGAAGACAAGATAGCATCTGTTAAATTAACTCCCCTTCTCCAAAGGTTGTACTTTTCAGGTTTAGTCCCTGAAGGCCAGAGACTTTTTTGCCAGCAACTACTAAATAAAGACACACAATAACTCATTTCAGAAGAAGAAGAAGAGAAGAATATGGGTGTTCATCAAAGGAAGGTGTGTTTCAGAGACTTTCAGACTAAGGCAAACTGCAAGGAAGGACAATGGAAGTGCCTTAACTCCTATGGTATAGCCAACCTGATGAGTGACAGTGTTGGTATTTTGGCTTCATGATATTAATAAGCCTTATGGTGTGCACCAGCGTTTTCTGGATTGGTTAATTTGGGTTCATTTTTACTGAAAAACTGTTTACATACCTTCTGCCTTTAATTACCTCTCGTATAATAACAGATGACTATCACCCATCTGGTCCTACCCATAATGACAAAATTACCCAATGATCAAGCATCCACCACCTTATCTGTGTGTTTGGGCTTTGAGAATCATCTGACTACTGCCTAAGAAGTCTTCAACTTCTATTTGAGTAATTTGTCTATGTGCTGTCACATGGATCGTAACGTAAAAGAAATCCTCCTGTAGACAGAGGATAGATACATTTAAATGAATTATGGTATAACCAAATTGATGAGGCAATCAGACAGATATTTTAGCAAATAAGATGTTTAAACCCATAAAAAATAATACTGAGTAAATCACAGACTGATGAAAAATAAATTCCACCAGTAACTATGCTGCTATAACACCTCACTCTCCTGGCACACAGCTTGGAGTATGATAATCATCCTGCCTGACAGAGAAGGGTTGCCCTCTCAGACTGTGGATGATCAGAACAGTGGAGATTCCAGATGTGAGAAAAAGAGCATATTTGGATCTGTTGATCTTATTGTAACTTTACTAATTCTCAACAGATACTGTGTGGTTTGGATTGTAAGCATTAACATTATTGTAACTGTACTGAGAAATCAACAGCTGTTGTGTTTTGACTGTTAAAAACTAAATGGAGTGAGCGAGAATTTATTTGAAGCCACATAAAAACTGTGTTCTTCAACTGACCATAATGGTGCAAATATTACTCCTCTCATAACTCCGTGGAAGAATCTAACTCTTGATTGATGTGGCTTTGTATTTCCATTCTGACACTTCAATGCAGAGACTAACAATAAGAGGCAAATTGCATGCTGATTTTGACATGTGGACTGGAGACCTGGATGAAGACTACTCTGTATATAAAGCACATTTTGACTTTGTTCTAGAAGAACAACCTGCTGAGATTTAGTTTCCCCCTTAAGTTGTAGTCTTGAAAGTAACTATTGCTAGTTAAGTCCAGCTGTGACAAAGGTTTTGAGAGGTAAACTTCACTTCATTAGGCACTAAGGTAAAACTGGAAATCTATAGGAGTCTGTGAATTAGATGTTTGCAATGAATTCAGACCAGAGAGGCTTTTGGGTGTTCTGATCACTGCTTTCAGAACTCAGTCTGTGAAATTAGTACTTTCATACTGACACTTCTAGCACACAGGGATTTCATTTCCTTCCTTAGCCATCTAATGTATGAAGCACAAAGTAAACATGTTCAGCAGAAGGTAAGCATCTCTGGAGTTGTCATTTTAGATAGCAAAAATATGAAACACTTTTTGTAGTTCTCCAGTCCACCTGGTAACTAAAACTTCTGAGGACTGTAAAGTAGAAAACAGACAATATAGAAGATTATAAAAGTTTTCTTTTCTTTGTCTAGAATATAGAAAAGTAGTGTTAATAAGGTACTTCAGACATTAACAGTAGTCTTCAGCAAAGGTATGTACAGATATGGAGATGGATATGTATTAATTTACACTGGTGTGTGCGTGAGTGTACACGCTTGCAGGCAAGAAAGATTCAGGACTGAGACATAAGCTGGAGTGAATTACATTTCAACAAGGAGAACCAGTCAGTTATATTAAATAGCAAGTCAGAAAAGTAAAGATTACTTGGATCAGTAAGTACAGGTCAGAAGGAAACATAAATTAAATTTATTATTTCAACTTACTTTGACTCAGATGATACTACCACATTTCCTGCTAAACAAATGTGTGACTGCTCTGTAGGAAAATTACTATTTTCATTAAAAATTACTATCTTTATTTAAAAAATGGAAAAATGTAACTTTATATCATTGTACAATGAATGAACAAAAAATAAAAAGGCCTAGCAAATGAAGTATGTGCAAGTTAAAGATTTCTGACTCTGCAGGACAAGGTGAATTTTGTGAGAGGCCTAGGGTGAACTGTGACCATCTATTGCATGTGGTCTGATTTGAAATTAGTGTACACAAAGTAGCACTTTCAGGACGCATCCAGTAACATCACTAGCAGCGCCTGCCTTGTGTCTTCAGTCTGAAAACATTTTGATGGGATACATCGTCATCCCTAAAGTATATTTCATGCCAGTGTGACCATCATCATATGTGATTATGCGTCCACTAATCAAAAATGCTACTGCTTAAAAATCAGAGTTAAATTATGTAAATTTCTTGCAGTGAAAAATTATTTCCCACATTTCTTTAAACTTGTGTGATGCTAATTATTGGCTTCTTCACTGGCACTGTGCTATTTGTCAGTGTCATTGTTCAACTTGATACTTTCCATTCTTTCCTAAACAACCAAGACAACATACTTTATCCTTTGTTAGTATAGAAATACCTTCTAAACATCTGCAGGATTACCTCATTGTCCTTCCTTGCACTGCTCTCTTCACTGTGATACATACAAGAAATTAAAGTCCCTGCATACAAATACGTACATATATATGTATATATACATAGACGTAACCTAAAAGTATAATCTTAGCTCTCTGTGACTGTATTGTGAGCTTGAACTAGAGAGTACTTCTCTAAAATTATAGCTTGTTAGGCCAAAATTAAAAAAAAAAAAATAATTATGAACTAACAGTTTCTCTATGCTTGAATGTGAATGAGAACCTGTAAAATTCTTTTTACAACCTTTCTGGGGTATTTTTAGTGCTTTGATAAACTCTAGGAAATTACATATATAAAGGAATTCCTCATTAAAAAATAAAAATAAATTAATTGCTTTCTTTTTGTCTTTCTCTGTCTGTTTCTTAAGTCCAAAGCATCAAGAGTTAAGTTACTGTTGGTTGATACTCTTTTTCAAAACAGGACCCTAGTCAGAGTTCAGCTATGCAATTATGAAAGCTCATTAAAGTTATTAGTTAATAGTTCTATGTGATCTCACCCAAAACAGCCATTTCTACTGCTTTGAAATGCAAATCAGTTTGTACAAAGTTCTGCAGCTTTGAATCTTCCCATAAGTGCTTTACAAGAATGTACATTGCCCTGTAGCTTTTAAATTGAAAAACTGTAACTAAAAATAATAAAAAAAAAAATTCAAAAGCAACCTGATGCTCCCTTAGAATGCCATGTAATTCTGAATATCATAGATAGGAATGTGTAAAACCAAATATGTTATATATTGTTTCACTTCTTCTCAGACTAATTTTTAAGTCTTTATAGCTGAAACTAGAGTGCACTTGACCACGTTCCTTTCCATGTCTAATATGATTTTTCAGTAATATAATGGACATGGCTTTAACCAGAAAAGGAGAGATCCGTTTCAGTTGCCACCTGAATTTGTATCAAGTGATGCTCTGACTTGGTAGTTTTAATCTCACTTTTTGCACCCCTTTTCTTACCTTTCAGAAAACAAAAATATCCAGTGGATCACATCAGATGTGACAATTTTGCCTGACGTCGAGATTACTTAATAATTTACCCTCTAAGATTCCCTTTAGAAAACCATACTGTATTAAACACATGTTCTAGGATTAAATGTTGCAGGACAAGACAGACTTGTACTAATTATTCAGTTAAATGCAACCAGCTAATCCTGAGAACCAGGTGAAGTCCATGTTTTAAAGGTGTGTGCTGCATTGAGCCTGGCTGGACACCAGGTGCCCACCGAAACTTCCATCACCACCCTCCTTAACTGGACAGAGTAGGGAAAATATAACAAAAGGCTCACAGATCGAGATAAAGAAAGGAAGAGATTACCCACTGGTTACCATAACAGGCAAAACAGAGTCAACTGAGCAAAATTAATTAATTTTATTACCAATCAAATCAGAGTGAGATAATGAGAAACAACCCCAAATCTGAAAACACCTTCCCCCCTCTCTTTTTCCTGGGCTTTTCTCCCTTCGCTGTACAGCAGCGCAAGGTTTTGGGAAGTGGGATCTGCGGTCAGTTCATCACGTTGTCTCTGCCACTTCTTTCCACACAGGGGGAAGACTCCTCATGCTCTTGCCCTTCTCTAGTGTGGGGTCCTTCCCACAGGAGATAGTCATCTCCTGTGGGAAGGATATTCATCATAGATGAATTTCCCCAGCCTGGGTTTCTCTCATGGGCTGCATTTCTTAATGAACTGTTACAATGTAGTTCCTTTTTTGTGATGTGCAGTCCTTGGAGAGGGATATTTTTACGGGCCTGTGCTTAGGGATAGTAAATTTTTCTGCCTGTATATAAGACTCTTTCTTTCTCCTCTGAATGCTGAATTTTAACATTGCTATGTTTTAAAGGAGGGAACCGATACTGAGGAGTATAAATGTTCCTGTCTTTGCATCGCTGTCATCATCTGTCACACTTCAGCAAGCAGTAAGCCAAAACTATTGTTCAAATCTTTGCAACAAAATTCATTTGCTCTTGCGCTGAATAGACAGATGCTGAATAGACAGATACTGAATATGAGCAGTTAAAACAACTGGAAGTTTTACCTGTGTGGTGCAAGCTTTTGCTCAGGTCAGTGTGGTTTGGAAAGGTTTTTATTCACAGCTTTACCTCTCAAGTACCTATTGCAATTACTTTGGAAGAGCAGCTGACCTGTGGTGCTGGGCCAGACCAGGTAAGGGCAGCTAGGGTGAGGAGCCCTTGCCTCTGAGCTGAACAAACATGGAAACATTGGGAAGTTTTGCTCAGGAGACGCATGTGAAGGGAAGATGACAAACTGAAATGGTTTTAGGGGTAGCCAAATGACACATGAAAATATTAGACATTTAGGAATGTTTGTTAGAGTGAGACACAATGTCACAAGGAGGATGAATGAAATTATGACTGTGGCTAGTCTGTGCAATTTGGACATTCCCACCATATGGTAAGAGCCAACTTGCAGTGAAAGCTTTGCTTCACCAGGTCTTGTGCCTGCAAATCATCTAAGCTTACTGTACTGTTCCCAAGCTCTATCATAGACTAAGTCAAGCCGGCTTGCACACTGTCAAAGGGACGATTTTTCTTTAAATCAGAGCATCTCACAAACGATTCAAATGAACTTAGGTGTTCCACCTCCCCTGTCTCTTTGATCAAGCCTTTTTTCGCTTATTCAGAGATTTTGTTCTCCCTCCCTTTATTGATATCTTAAACATCTCAGCATTTAAATAAACTGCTAAACATTAAGCAGCTGCCTATCTGCATTTCAATGATTAATAAATTTTAAGAAACATTAAATAAGATCAGCAGCAAAAACAACCACTATTCTGATAAATCATTGAATTGGGTACAAAGTTTTGATTCAATTATTCTGCAGTCCTAGGATCATTCTCAGTAAAATATTCATGGGTTAACATCAACTCAGAAACTACTTTCAAATTCCATTTGTTTCCAGAGGAAGAGACTGAGACTCCAACCAGTATCCCTTTATAAAAGACGTTATACAGAAATAGGAAACAAAAACAAAAATATCAACCAGAGGAACATTTTTTAACTGCTTACCCAATAGTATTATTTTAAGACTGGTTAAAATCTTTGTACCAAGTGTAATGAAACTGCACAAGTGGGTATAGTTTTTATCCCAAATACATAGATTACTGTTTGAATAAAAGTGAAAGAAGCATGTGTGTTACACAACGGAAGCTAAGAAAATCGCAATGACAAATTTGTGTGATTATACAAATTATCTGTACGAGGTTTAGAAACCCAGATTGTCCAAAGTAAGCAAAGAGACGAAGTCACCAGTACACCTTTGCTTTCTAACCCAATGTTTTTAAGATGAATTTACCAATTTCTTGCATATCTCACAGCGAAAGTGAACCTCAGGAAGAAATTTGAAGGAAAAGATAATAAATCTTAAGGATTATCTTACAGGAGACATTTCATGCATAAATAGTAGGAAAAGAAAGTGGAAATGTTTGCAAGAATTATAGACAAAATTACATTTCCACTGACCTTGCTGGTAAGTGGAAGGGGAAGAGGTTTATGGGAAGCTTATATGAACAATTATGTGACATACTGTAAAAGAGGCTTCAAGGTAAAATAAAATTCAGATTTTTTTATTTGTGTAGGTTAACAATATAAATCAACCATTCAGGGAAGGTAACGCTACTATCATACCCATATCATTAACTGTCTCATCAAAACTGCAAATATTTGCATTTTTTGACAAAAATTCTTAGTTGAATAGATTAATGAACTACTCTGAATAACAGATTTTTTCTGCCATCTATTCCTTCTAAATGCAGAAGCAGATCTTCAAAAGCTAGAGCTATACAAAATTTCTTTTTCAAACTTCACTCAGCTCTAGTAAAAATTATTCCTCTTTTACTGGTCAAAAATGATGTCACTAAGAGGTGGCAAAGACCAGTGTAGCCCAATTGCTGTGACAATAGGTGTGTTGATTTACCCAAATTCGATAAGGCAATAATGGAGAAAGACACGGATTTCTGTCCCTGAAACCAGTGCAGCTCCTAGATCATTTGTACTGCATTTTGTTGGGGCTGCTTAGTATTGGAAGACCACCCAACTTGTTGTAGCTAAACTCCATACCTAGACCTGGTGTAAAGTATCTATGAATGGTAGCCCACTGAATGATGTGTGACTTCAAAGACAATGCATATTAAAAAAGTCCATATTTTTATTATGTTGTTTTAATCCTAACTGTTACAAAACAAATTCCCGTTAAACTCTGTTTCACTGAGGATTCTTGCAAGATTTTAATGTTTCACATACTGAGAACATCATATCACAGTAGAAGAAACAGGAGGGAAACCATGTGACAGCAAATAATGAGCTAAAGTTGTTGCTCTTGGGGAATGCAGCAGACTGAAAATCCAAAGTATTGAAAAAAAAAGACTAAAAAAAATCTCTTTCAAGTCAGAATTCATTACTTCAAAGCAGATGTTGTGCTCCGGAGTGTGTCTAGACAGGTGAACCTTAAAATGCTCTGCTACCATGAACAGGACACTGACAAGAGAATGTGAAAGTGTTAAATATTGTATTTACTTTTAATATCTGTTGTAATTAATGAAGTCTGAATAAATTAACCGAAAACTAAGTCAGTAGGAAGGCTAACTGCATTGATTAAAGAGAGGAAGGGAAGCTATTGTCAACAGTAAGTCTACTTTAAAATTTCATCTTTCTTCCTTTTGGAAGAAACAGTCTTTCTTCTAAAACTGTCTGGGCATAGCAGTAAAGATGACACATCTGTGGTCTGGACAATATCTCTTATGTCGAAAAACCAGGGATGGAATTCTCTTTGAAGTTTTAATTCTGACATCCAGCTACTCCTCATCTTCAATGAGTGAAGATCTTGGTGATGGAAAGCTATTGGAAGAAAAGGAAACTGCTTTAAATCTGGACTGGTAGCAGACTTTTGAGGGCATGCCTGGATCCCACTTCAATAATCCATTTAGGACACCACATGCAATCTATATTGGATCTAGGTCATCATAAGTGTCATTCTTGATATAATCTCTTATATAGGGATGCTTCCTTCAAACAGTAGCTCTGTGTACACGCTGAACAGGACAAAAGTGAAACCACAAGTGAGTATGGGCCTGGTAGAGCTAAATTTAATGTTGACACAGTCCTGCGATTCCTGTCACCAAGGAAGGTTTCAAACAGTTTAGATCTACTGACTTGGGTCCCTGCAGTTTTTTTCATGGCAGCTTTACAGAGCCTGGTGACAAATCATGGTATACAGACACTAAAGTGTGTATACAGAGGATGTGCCCAGGAAAGATAAGAGATAATTTAATTAGTACTACGAGTGCTGTTGTTGCTTCATAACACAATTCAAAGGCTATTTAGCCAAAAGTCCTGAATACTTAAGACTGTACTATTAGGAAACATTTTTAGCTAAGTACCTCTGAGAAACAAACACAAATACATTTTACTAGCGTAATAATAATTTGTCCTAGCTGGAGGTAAATATAGTTTAAAGCTTATAACTCCACCTATTCGAAAATAGCTAGAAATTAAACTAAATGGGAAATCTGAAGAAATTGAAACTAATGTATTTTCTTTTGTGTTAAAAATCTTGAAAGTGTGTGGATATAGCACATGTGGTAGTGGGGAGACAGGACATTTTGCAAAGGTGCAACAAATAATTTCAGTACCATTGTTTGGCAAATACAAAGGAAAATTAAACCCATCAAGGGTGTGGTTTTCTCACACCTTGATAGGCATGTTCGCAGCAGTTCTACTTGTATGTTTCACCAAAACCCTATCAGACAAAACAAGGACTATATTCTCTGGGGACTCTCTTCATACACAAGGCTTTCAGAGCATGACCTGGCAGCAAGCTGCTGACTTATCTGCTGCTTCTCTTTTTGAAGAGTGGCCAGAGTCTGGAGAGATGGTACAGGAGCTACAGCATTATACTTGGAACATTAAAAATAAGCAAAAAGAAATAAGCACAATTCTTAGTCCTTGTCAGAAGGCCCTCTGTTGATACAATGCCTTTGAATTCAGAGTGGCTACACTAGCAGAAAATTGTGGCCAGCACTTGAGGGTATCACAAAGGAAAGAAGGGATATATTTCAACTCACTGGTCAACACCATTTATGAGTGAAGAAATTGCATGATAGACTTTACTGCAGTCACTTAATGGCTCAGATAAGGAAGATACCTTAGGGGCAGCTGCACAAAACTACTGCATTTTGAATTAAAATAGAGTTGATTATAAGGCATACATTTGAGAGAAAAAGAAAATAGTGAACTACTCTGGAGATTTCATGTTTTCTAAAGGCACTCTTAAAATATTTTTAGACTCAAAATCAGCCTGCAGAAGGGTCAAGGTAGGGCATTTGGATATAAGACCTGACATGTTGACAGGTGGATAAGACCCAAACCATTAATCTCTGCTTTATTCATAACCATACTTCATGAATCTTACTCCAGAAATCTGTCAGCATGAGCTGAACAAAGTCACTATTTTAGGAGAGAGATGAAGAGAAAGAGACAGAATATGAAAGACATCGGGTAAATGACATTTGGTAGTCAGTTTGGGTTTTTTTTTCCAACTTGATCAGTCATAATTAAGGCCTTGATTTGAGCCTGGCCCACTCCAGAGCTCTTGGTGTCACAGTAGTGTTGTAGTGTGATGCTGTGAATTCCAAGTGATGCTGTCAGTAATGTGCTAACACTTATATGCTTTACAGATTACTCATTCTACTTGAAAACTATTCTTCTGAGAATTTACTGTCACCCATTTGCTTGAACTTTGTATCCACATTTTCTAGGGTATCACTACCAAGTTTCTAAACCCTGGTAATGGAGACTGTTACTTCAATTCCTTTGCGGCTTGGTATTTATATATTTATTTAGATATAAGGGGCACTTCGTGAAAATCTGCACTTAATTCTGTTAGTGTCAGACCTGATGAAGGCACTTTTTGTACAAGATAGAGCCTCTGCGATGTGAATTAGTATATATTTGGTAAATATTTCCTTTACTTATGAGCAAAAGACAACTAACACTTAAACATTATGCCAAATACACTTATTTTTTTCTGCTTAATCACAGACTAGAATGTACAGCTTTCCATACCGGTTTTACTTAGCTGCCCCACTGTGCTAACGCTAGTTACAAAGGTAAATGTGTATATTTAAGATAGGTCAGAAATATTTTTTATTATTTTTAACTTTTCCATGGGAAGACAGTTTGTGTCTATGTAATCCTGCTGCTTCCCAGAGGAACTGACATATCAACTTGCAGTTGGTGGTATTCTGTCCTATAATTATCCTGATCTATGTGCAATTTCCAGAGGCTGATTCCAGACAGGAGACGCTTGAATCCTTGCAGCAATGAGCTGGTGCAAAGCTACAAGCACTGTAACTGCTGTGTTGTCCAGTTTCTTTTGCACCCATTACAAGCTTATCTACCGACTTACTGTATCTTGGAAGACCTGCAACAGTTCTTTCCCTCTACAAGTTGAGTAGTAAACCTAAACTACACTCATATCATATTTGCAGTAGTTTTCTTCCTGGTTTAGACTTACAGACTTCAGTTCAAAGATGCAGATTTACCTTATAGTTTTTACCTTTTTTACCTGACTTTATAGATGTACAGAGCAAATCTACCAATAAAACCACACCCCCCCCAAAAAAAAAAAAAAAAAAAAACCAAACCAAACCAAACCAAACCAAAAAACAAACCAAAACAAACAAATAAAAAAAAAAACACAAAAAACCCCAAAAAAATCCTCCCAAAAAACACAAACCAATTTTTCTCCTGAAATAATTTTAACTTTTATTGAAAACAATTTTCCAATAAATTCTATTTTCCCTTAAGACGTTTTCTACACAGATATATTTATTTAAAACCATAATATTCTACCAAGAAACAGAGTCAAATAATAATTTTCAACCAGTTCTATGTTCATGCATACTAGGATTCACAAAAATGCGTATATGCTTAGATATCTTTAAAGAAGAGCACTGTTTATATCATCTGTAATAATACTCTACAAGATTAACACACTTGTCCTTGTCCTAAATAAAATTAATGCTAGAATAGTTTTCTGTTGCCAGAGCACTTTCAGATGGCCTAATTAAAAAACAAAATAAAAAATGTGTGCTTGAGTCTAAATACACCTATCTATAATGATGTCTCCATTTTATTCCTAATTAAAAGCTCATTAACATCAAAGACAATTGTAAAAAACCCAGATGACACCATATCATTTGGGATCTTAAGACTGAAGCCACCCATGCTATCAGCTGAAATTCATTTATTCAAAAACTACAGTAGGTGCTGTGTGAAATAAAGTTTTGTATACAGCAAGCATTGATATACCTCTTAATGAAAGCTGCACGTAATTTTTCATCTTTTCAGTTAGTTTCCAGCTCTGAAAAGTAACTTAGGCCAAAAAGGAGCTGGAAAAAAATAAAGCAGAGGAGAATCAAAAGAGGGCAAAATTGGTTCATTCTTAAAAGCACTGCGTAGTTTCAGCATTACTGGTCATGGGAGTAGGAAGGGGTAGGCAAACAAAGAGGATTCATGAACAGGAAGGATATTATCAGAGCTGCATATAAGAGATCTCACAGCATTTCCTCTAGTGGAAGATATCTTGTATATCTGTGTAATTTTTGACCAGACACTACTAGAAATGCAAAATCTTTGCAATGGCTGAAGAAAAAAAAATTGTTTCACTGTGATCTTGCTTTGATTACTTTGAATTGCTGAGCCCAGATTTACAGCACTGTGAAATTTCCACAGACTACGTCAGTAAATGCCTATTTACTAAACCACCCTCACTTAGGATGTAAGGATATATCTCTAGTATTTTGTGTTACTTGAAAAAGTGCCTGGCCAAAGAGATGAAGTTTCAAAAAGTCAAAATATTTCAAAAGATGTTTCAACAGTAAGAATCGTCTACCTCTTCAGTATAAATGTGCATCATTGTGCCTCTGCTCTTGCTTGGAGAGTGTTCAGAGTGCGTGAGTTTGGGTTGAAATGCATGAAGTTGTGTATGACTTCAGTGCTGCAAAACATAAACCTGTGGTTTGTGGTCACAGCCCCTGAGACATCTGTGCCCTGGGACACCCGAACCCTGGGTGTGCTTCTCTCTCAACTGTGCGTATGGGACCTGCTTCATGTTGTGCACTGGTCTGTGTGGGCATATTGTCGGGTGGCATTCCCACTGCTCAGTACAGCCACACCTTGCTAAAATGATGTTGCAGATTTTGAAGACAGTTGAGGAGTCTCACAGACCAATTTCACTTCCAGCTAAGTCTTTTACTAGGTAAGAGGGTGAAAAAGACCTTGTTCTACTGAAATCAAAGCAGGTTGCCAGTGGTATTGCTGTAAGTGGAAATGCTCTGAATAAAACTCCAATTAATTTCCTCAAGCCAAGAATTTTGCCACTGTCTGTGTACTTGTGTACTTATGATCAGACTCATACTAAATAATAGCAAGATTTTACTCACTGTCAGGCTTTCCCTAAGCTTATAAACTTTCCAGCACCTTTGATGCATCTGGCATCATCTCTTGCGGTTGGGTGGGACTTCCTCAGGCAACAAAGGTACAGAAACCTAATTTTGTTTTAAGATTACCAGCAGTGGGTATCTCAGATCAGAAAACTGGATTTTCCTTCCTTCTGTATTACATAAACTGAGTTCAAATAAAAAGAGCTTTCATTTTGACTCAGGGTCCTGCACTCTAAAAGGCAGCAATATCACATAATAAATAAAACACATTAAGTATTTAATGCGACAGAATGACTCATATATGTGAAGTCAGCTTAAGGTTAAGGATAACTGCTCAATAGATTATCTTTCTTTTTCATTTCTGACTGTCTAATCTTCCTAGAAGTGTCTGGTGTTTTTATTCTTCCCTCCATTACATAAACCTTTCTCCTGGGGAAAAAAAAAAAAATTGAAATGGTTGTGACATTCCGTCATCAGCTGGTCACTATCACACAAAGCATACACTTAGGAGGTAGAAACAAACAAACAAACAAAAGGCACATTTCTCTAAGTGCATAGAACGCACTTAGCACAGTGATAATTCAATTCTGATAAATTTTGAGCCTCTGTTTTTTTTACCTAGGCTTCTGTATCCCAGTCAGAGGAACCAAGCCCTCTTTTACAGACATAAGTTCAAAATGTTGTGTTTGAGGAACTGTGAACTTTAAAATATAGAAGCAAGGACACATCAAAGTTTTAAAATATGAAAAGGAAAAACTACAATATTATTTTTGTAAAATTTTAACATTACTTCATGCTAAATCTGTGATTTGCAGGGAAGGTCTGATTACTGAAGTCTGAGTGTCTGCTGTTGCTTAAGCAGTGGCAGTCTGGGACAAGTTGGTAACTGGTAATGGTGTATTTGGTAGAGAGTAAATAGCAGAGAATTACTGTGCTGTCTGTATGTGTATAAAATAAAAGCTTCTTCTGTAGAAAACTGATAGATGAGAATGACACAGGCTAAGTCTCAGTGCTATGACTCAGAACTTTCCTGCCCAAGCTTCATTTTCAGTGTTTGGGAGCTCTGACAATCACTTGGGTAAGGAACACTGCACACTTCAATTATCTTCCAATGTCTGACAGAGAAGAACACAGAGTCAATAATGGGCATTTTATCTATTTTTTTGAGTCAGTGATTCAGAGTGCCTTATTCTGCATTCTGCTTGCAGGTCTTCATGAACTGAGTGTTCCCAAAAAGACTTAAGAAAAGTATTGTATAAAACTAAGAACCGTAGGCAGTTAGCCACCCTGTGGGATGTTTAATTAAAATAAAATGACACAAAAATAAATACAGTACTCTTATTAGGACAGGATAAATTAACTCCAGGCAACACAAATTATACAGCATTACACGTGAAAAACAAATCCTCACAACTGTATGTGAGCTATGAAGCCTCTGACTATTATAGCTGAGCAAGTAGCTTCCTGCTTGGATATCGATATCTGGGAACTTCATATGTGAATTAGGACATTTTCTTTAATAACTTCTTTATAAAAGTAATGAATTGGGATTTTGAGTGATGCAGAAGAACTTTACCAGTTGCTGTTGCTTGAATTTGGAGAACTAAAGCTCCACTTTCATTTCACTAACAAGCATATTTAAGCCATATATTAGGGAAAAGACTTCTTGGCTCCTAATGTGGAAACATATTTGCACAGAATCACAAAACCATAGAATGGGTATGGTTGGAAGGGTCACAGTGGGTCATCTGGTCCAATCTCCCTGCTCAAGAAAGGTTGTTGTAGAACACCTGGCACAGGATTACATCCATATGGTTCTTGGATATCTCTAGTGAGGGAGACTCCACAACCTCTATGGGCAATCTGTTCCAGTGCTTGGTCACCTGCACAGTAATGAAGTTCTTGCTCGTATTCAGGTGGAACTTACAGTGTACCAATTTCTGCCTGTTGTCTTTTGTCCTACTGCTTGGTACCACTGAGGAGAGCCTGGCTCCATCGTCCTGACACCCTCCCTTCAGATATTTGTATGCATGGATGATGTTCTCTCCCACTGCTCTCTTCTCCAGGCTGAGCAGGTCCAGCTCCTTCAGGCTTTGCTCATAAAAGAGATGCTTCAGTCCTTCCATCATCTTTATTGCTCTCCACTGGACCTGCTCCAGGAACTCCATGTCTCTCTTGTACTGAGGAGCTCAGAACTGGACACAGCACTCCAGGTGCAGCCTCACTAGGGCTGAGTAGATTATTTTCAGCAAGTACTTTTCAGCAGTGTCCCAGGCTAAGATTCCTCACTGTGAAGATAAGTGTCAATTTTTATTGACAGCTTAGCTGCTAGAAGTGAGAGAAAATTCGTAAGAGCTAAGCACTGAAGTTGGCATTTGAAAGAACCACAATATCCTTGAAAAATCCTTGATAGGAGAGAGTGTTTGGTACTGCCAGGGCTGCTCTCTGGGTTTCTTACTGGTTCCCAGACTAGGTTAACATTCCGTTGATATTATCCAGGCAGATCCTTGCACTTTGACATGGGACTTGGCTGGGACCAGCTATAGTACATGTGTCTGGCCTTTGCAATGTCTCTTAGTTTTGTGAAGAAAGGAAAGAAACATACAGTTAAATGGCTGATAGCGCTAAATACCAGGTAACACGTTTGTGTAGATTGGTTTTTTCCCCTTTCGGGGTTCATGTAGTGAATAGCTCTTACTGAGTCTTAATTAAAACCAAAGTAATTTGGATGGAAGCTGACCCATTTTCCTATAAATTATTTTAGTGTGTATGCATTTATAACTTTGAAGTAACTCACAGATAATTTGGAAATTAAAATAACTCACTTGTTAAACATATTTTCAGTTTACATTTAAGGAAGGGCAGATTAATTGTGTACAATTAGAGACCATCATGCTTAAGTGAATTTGAAATCCAGTTTTCTACCCAAATGCAACAAAGACTTGGAAAAGTCTACACATGCAGTTGCATTATCAACTGAAGTTCAGTTTTGTGGCTGAAAAGGTGACATCTTGACAGTTAAGCTTCTGCAACAGACTACTTGTAGGTTCTTACTGTGCATCACCTCTTAAATGCAACACATAAATTTATGAAGCCTACAAGATTCTGGGATCTTCTTTAATTTCAAAGATGTTCTATTTAAAATCTGCTAGTGGGAAGATCACTTTGATCCTTAATGAAATGAGAATTTTTAGATTACTACTGTGACATCTGAGACAGAACCATGAGAACAACACATAAAAATGAGCAACAGTATGGTTGTTTATTTTATGGAGTTTTGACTCAAATTCTTGTGGATTTTCATTTAATTATCATTAATGAAGAAAATGTGCTATGTCTATCTACAAAGCCATGGGCATAGCTGATTCTTCCATACCAGCATCTCTATTTTCTATTTAACATACACATATTTTAAACAAGTGTCACTTGGCTGCCAGTTTTGTTCACAATCAGGAAACATAATGCCTGAATGAATTGAGACAGTTGGTCAATATCTGCCTTGCTGCTTTAGTGAAAGAGAATTATGCTGGTAAATTTTCATTCTCGCTGTTGATTGATATATATTAACTGTCAGTAAAAAAAGGTGGTTCTTTCTTTTATAACATTGCTCTGTCTAACTTTGCTTGAACTGACTTATATTGATACTTGATGAACATTGATATGTTTTCATTTAAGAAATATTCAGCATACTAATTTGTCTTATTTTCTGTATAGCAACTACACCCAAATACTGTAACTGCTGCCTGTAAAAACCTCCTGAACAAAAATTTATACAATGAAGTTCACATTAGACAGATGTTTAGAGAGTTGGAATTTGAGCAACATTTTACTGAATTCTGCACGATCAACTGCACAGAAAAATATTGTAGGTAGTTGCAAAGAGTGCTGCTATCTGCTTAGCACACAAAGTAAGTGTACCATTGGGACTCACTGACCAAAACTTGTCACTGGAAGGGAAAAGAAACTGCCCAAACCTTCCGACTTATTCACAAATATAAAGAGAAGAAAATAAAGTTCAAATGCTGTTTTTTAACCTGTGCCTCTTCTGAGACTGAAAGAGTATGTCCTGATTGATCATTTCTCCTTCTTTAAATCCTGCCATATAGAGGAAACAAAAGACAATGAATCACTGACTTCACACAGGGTAGGATGAATGGAAAAAATGCACAGAGGGGAGAGGAATGGCCTTCTAAATCCAGACCAGTAATCTTTCAAACAGTTCCAAACATCAATTTGGCTAAAGGCTGTGATTTGGAAAGGCTATGCATCCTTAAAAAAACACAAGGGAGGTGGATGCAGAGTAGGTTAAGCATGTCAGTCTCTGATCCACTCCCCAATGCCAACTAGCAAGCATGTCCTCTGTATCCCTTCACACAATCTGGTGGTGCTGGTGGGAGGACCTTCTGGTTGGGAACTTCTGCTATATGAGCAGCTTTCCCAAATCTGCCTGCTTCACTGAGTCACTATTTCAAGCAAGAGCTCTTCCTCCTTTTTAGTGACTCTAAATAATAATACAGTGCCTGTATTATTAACTTTTTCAACAATGTAAATGTTTTATTTAGTTACGGAAATAAAACACAATGTCACTTGATGAAACAAACCTAGACAGAAAAGTTGCACTCAGTGACATTTCAGGTATGTTCAAACTCTCTCTGATGGAGTGGCTTTCAGCACTCACAACACTGTAAAATGTCCTGATGATACCATTTTAAGGACCAAGCCTAGCATGGTATGTGTGGTAGGTACACAACGGCATCTGACTCGTAAATTCTACCTCTATCATTTCTCAAAAGTGATACCTTGGAGTGTTGATGTTTTGATTTTTTTAATTTTTGTACATCTTAGAAGTAGTTATGTAGTAAAAGTAGATTTTAGAGTAGCAGCAATATTACCCTTTACCCTTAACACACCAGCTCAAACCCTTGTTACTCATTCCCATATCAGTTCCCTAAATTCTTTAGCATATTTAGTCTCTTTTTTCAAGGCAGAACATCCTAACCCTGAGCAAGAAGATATAGACATAGACCCAACAACCTTCAGGCCTAGAGTTCTGGAAGGCCTCCAAGGACACTACGTGCTCTGAGGAAGATGAAGATGAAGAAGAGAGGGTCCCAAAACACCCCCAGACCCAATTTCCAAGAGGCATGGCGGGGGCAGAACCTGGGTGGTGGCAGGACGGGGATTGGGCGAAAATCATTATAAAACTGTGAACATCTTGATTTCGGGATCGTGCGCGCTGGGGGTTATTCCAGAAAGCCTGGGGGCTCATTAAACCTTTGTATCCTTATCTTATCTCCTACCTATTTTGGCTTGGAGTCTTTTTTTCCTCACAGCCATTTAGGCAACAAAAGGATGACCCAAAATGAGCTGTGAAACTTGTCTAATATCTTGAGAGAGAAAAGTTGTCTTGATTCTTCCTTGTCTTTCCCAGAAAAGCCTTCTAAAAATTAAAATACTGAAATGAATATAAACATGAAATTGTTCTTTCTGAAATATCAAGCCCTGCACAAATCCTGTAACACAAATAACTCAAGCTTATATAATTGCTCTAGAAAAAACCAAACCCAACCTCTTTGACATATATATTTCAAATTCATAGAGTCTCAAAACTGGGTAAGTGGGTTAACACTGAGGTTGCAATTTCAATAATGCACAGACCTAAGATGAAAGGGGCAAAAATTAGCAAGCTATAGTTCAAAAAAGACCTCTAAGGAGCACCTTATAATTAGGTATTTATTTGAATTTACTTGAGGAGTTTTAGGTATGTCCTATGTCCTTCTTTGCAGAAACACAAGTCTTTGCAGTTTAGTTCACCACCATCTGGTGCTAGCTGGTTGTTTAGTCAAAGCATTTGCCATGCATTCAGGAACTGTTGTAGATGGGTATAAGTATGTACTGCACCTCCTAGTTTGAGGTATGATGAATAAAATTGACTAATCAGCTGTATCAGAGACCCAAGAAGCCAATCTACCACCTTAATTTGATTTGATTTTTGTACCTATGTGTTCATGTGATTCATAGTTTTTCCAGAGGAACTGAGGAATTGGCTCCCTTATCTCAAATTTTGAATTACACTTGAACAATATGAACCATGAAGTATGGATGAAGTCAGTTCCTGGAAGTACAAGGATTTTAACAGAGGCAATTTTAATTAAGATAACACTGGAGGTCAGCATGTCACATTTCCATTCCATTGCCCTTTTATTGCTGCACAACCCTGTAGGGCAATATTGGTACATTATAAACTTTTCCTTGTATCATATTCTGTTTGAATCATACTATTAATATACCAACAGAATCTGTTCCCTACCATAAATTCCGGAAATGATGCAAAAAAATAAAAAATATCCTATACATTTAAGTAACTGTTACATGAAAAATTATCTGGAAATATACACCTTTATCTGCATGAAATTATATGTGCCATCTGAGCAAATACTGAATATATCTTTCTCAGCTCTGATTTAGACCCTATTTCTCAAAGCAACTGCTATACTACTTGAAATATCTTGATCATTAACTTAGTAAGACACTGATGAATAAGTGTTTCCATTCAGCCTTGTTCTCATGAGACTTCAAAATCTCTTTACACCACTGGTGAAGCCAGAAAGTTTTAAGGTAAATGGAAAAAAAATGAGAGAGAAGCAAACAAGTAAATGAATCCTTCAGAGTAAGAAGAATAAAGAAGTCTCAAAACCCCCATGCTATTGGAAGTTGTTTTCTCTATTTCAAATCTAGGAAATAAAATATTTAATGCAAAGAAGCCATTTACTATTTGGCGATGATATCTAGAAATTTTTTGACTCTCACACAGTACAGTAAAACCAGAATCAAGTCACGTTACTAATGACAACTTCAGCAAAAAGTAGGAATTGCTTGTGTATGAATAAGGACTACTGCGAATAATTGAATATATTTCATTTGCTAAAACCGTTTAATAATAAATATAAAAATCTCTAAAGTACAATTCAGACACAAATATGCATAATTTTATGAATTATGTATTATTGGATAGCAATGGTGCAATAGCACATGGAACCTTCTTCATATTAAAAATAAAAATTAATATTGGAACAAAATGCTGTTAACTGAATAGGTAATGAAAGAAGCATATTTACTGCAATTCAAAAAATAATGAGGAGTTTTAAAACAGTTCTGGATATAGGCAAAGCAAAAAATCAGAGTAAAGAACTTTTCACAATCTCTTTCCCAAATGTTTACTCACAGGACTCCTTTCAGAGCACATTCTGGGAGAGATAAGGAACAAAGATAATATTTCAGGACACGAGATAGTGTCTTTATACAATATTATGATATTAGCACTTTGAAGTTGTGCTCCTTAAACTCTGATAATTGGTTAACTGATGATATGTGGAACCCTTCATCATCCTATACACAGTAAAACTGATTTGAGAGTACAACCATGAAAAGCAGCAAAGGCTGAGGTTTAAAGGTGCAAAACCCAGTGACGCTAAGTTGCGTAGGAGTGTTGATCTGCTGGAAGGTAGGAAGGCTCTGCAGAGGGATATGGACAAGCTGGATTGATGGGCCAAGGCCAGTGGTTTGAAGTTCAACAAGACCAAGTGCCAGGTCCTACCCTTGGATCACAGTAACTCCAGGCAGCATTACAGGCTGGGGGAAGGGCGGCTGGAAAGCTGCTCAGCAGAAAAAGACCTGGGAGGGCCTGGCTGACAGTGACTGAATATGAGCCAGCAGTGTGCCCAGGAGGACAAGGCAGCAAATGGCATCCTGTCCTGTATCAGCAACAGTGTGGCCAGCAGGATTGTTCCTCTGTACTCGGCACTGGTGACACTGCACCTTGAGTCCTTTTTTCAGTTTTGTCTTCCTCACTACAGGAAAGACATTGAGGTGCTGGAGCATGTCCAGAGAAGAGTAACAAAGCTTATGAAGGGTAATTCCTATGAGGATTGGCTGAGGGATCTGGGCTTGTTTAGCCTAGAGAAGAGGAGGCTCGTGGGGAGACCTCATCATTCTCTACAACTACCTGAGAGGAGGTTGTAGCCAGGTGGGGGATCATCTCTTCTCCCACGCAGCTACTGACAGGACAAGAGGACCTAGCCTCCAGCTGTGCTGTGCCAAGGGAGGTTCAGTTTGGACATTAGGAAGAATTTTTTCACTGAAAGGGTGGTCAGGCATTGAAATGGGCTGCCCAGGGAGGTAATGGAGTCACCATCCTTGGAGGTGTTCAAGAAATGACTGGACATGGCACATGGTTTAGTTGTCATGGTGGTGTTTGGTCAAAGACTGGACTCAATGATCTTGGATGTCTTTTCCAAGCCCAATGATTCTATGATTCTTTGATCATTAATCACAAATATTCAAGGGACATGGGGAAGTTTTGGAACAAAACTAGGAAAAAAGCCTCTCTCCCTTAAATGGAAACAACAGATCTTTATGAAGCTGTATAACAAGATACCAAGATACTGAAGTACTTTAAAAGAGAAAAATGGGCTTATGAGAACCAGTGGAAATCAACAGTCTTGAAACCCATCAAAGGCATGTCTGTTCAGTGTCAGCTGTTCGAAAAAAGAGAGTGATCATAATTTATTCAAACTGCATTAATATGCATATGCTGAAAGAAGAGGATTCAGAGGGTCTGTGTTATGTCATCTAATGAAGTCAGAGAAGAGAAAATCATAGTTAACTGTTTTGTTACCTCTGAAAAGAGCTTTTGTAACAAGACTTGCATCAACTATGGACTATGTCATATCTAGCTGGAATTGTGGGAGGATAATTTATATTGGTTATTTCTATTTCAATAAATATATTTTGTGTGCGAAGGGGATGGCCTCAAAGTTCTCTAGTAATTTATTAATCACTGTGACATAACTGCAAATCCCTGAAACATTGGTGCAGAGAACACTACCTGCTGATAAAGATTGTTTGAAATTCATCCACAGAGGATCTCAACAGGCCTTAACTAAATCCTTTCCCAGCTGTATGGGGTCAGCCCCTGTTTCTCTTTTTTGATTTAAAAGCCTATGAGCTATATTTTGCTCTGCTATAGATTGCATATCACAGCACTTGACTGAAGGGACTGACCCCCCTGCAGTTGGATACTAAGCTCTTCACTACCAGGTATGGGCTACCTATTCTGTTTTTGCTTTACTATCTTGATGGTCTCCTGGCAAATCTTCAGGAGTCTCTGCCAAACTGTCTGTGTAATGCTGCTCTGTGCTGGCAGCTGCAGTGGCTGCTGGTGTCTGTGATGCTGATAAGCACAGGATGAAGCTCCAGTGCAGAGCAGCAGCTCAACATGGAGAGCCTTGTTTTGACCTTGCTGAACCTTTCTAATCTTCTGACACTTTCAGATTTTTTTTCTGGTTTCTTCAGGAGGTGTCCAGGACTCTGACAAACTGCAGATCCTTGACATTAATCACAGGTACACTTCTGATGTTAATGCCACTAACAAATGAGACACAATATTGGGCTAGATAGACCCCTGTCTGTGGCTGCTTTTATCTGCTGCAGTACAAGGTGACCTTGTACACTGGGTATGTACCAGTTTAAATTTCACATAAAAGTTGACATGTACGGATTGCTCAAATGTCATTTAAGTGTCTCACTTTTGTAAGAATTATTGATTTAGTGGGAATTATTTAGTCCCAGAAAGAAATAAAAATGTGGTAATATATAATACTTAAATGACAAAAGAAAACCTTATTTACATTACATTTTAAAATGGTTAACTTGAAAAAACCAGAACAACAGTCATAAACAGAATTTGCCTGCTTTAATGGTGATAAAATAACAAAGTTATATGAAAATCATGATTTAAGTGACCTCCTGCTTTGTTTCTGAAAACCCTGACTGTAGTATTCATGCCATAAGCAACAACTCTCTTCTGACAGCCTGTCACAGTACTTAAAACACACACATGAGTCTTTTTCCCCCCCTGCTTCATTGAATAGAGAAAAAAGTACAGAGAAGGGTTGTGGTGCAAAATACTTTGAGACATAACACTGAAGCCGAGGGGCACTGAAAATCTATCCTGAAAAATCTTGTAAGTTATCAGCAAGAGGGAGAAGCAATCATAGTTTCATTTACCACGGCCACTAGGTGTCCCTGCTAACCTATGGCAGCAGAGGCATGCTCTAGCCCTATTGGAAGACAGAAGCACACTTCATAAACCTGTTCAAAGAAAACGTAGCACTACCAAATCAGGCAGCTGCTCTTTGTAGCATCATCTGCCCAACTGCGCATCACTTCTTTGCATCGTCCATTCCATTTACCTTGCAGGCTTTCAGGGATGCGATATGTGCAGACAAGGTCACTACTAGTCAATTATACTGTTTCCTGTTCATTAAATAATATAGGTATGTCCTTGGCAAATGTGTTTTGAGACTGGAAGCTTTCTGAGACCACACAGTTCTCAATCAAAAGCCAGGAAGTTTTCTGTGGTGTCCATTGCAGCGGGTGCATCAAAGTGAATAATGCATCATTTATTGAAAAGGGCACAGATACTGGATTTTTGGTACTGACTAAGACAAATATATTAAAAGGCCATACTTAGTGTTTTTATTTTGTTTGTTTGTGTTTTGTTTGTTTGTTTGGTTGGTTTATTGTTTGTTTGGTTGTTTTTTTTTTTTTTTTCTGGTCCATTTTTTTTTCCATTCTCTTATTTGAAAGCCTGTGACTTTATTTAAAAGTTCATTTTTGGGAATGGACAGTTTTGCAGAATAACAAGGCCAAGTGCTGGGTCCTGCACTTTGGCCCCAACAACCCCCTGCAGCGCTACAGGTTGGGCACAGAGTGGCTGGAGAGCAGCCAGGTGGAAAGGGATCTGGGGGTGCTGATGGACAGGAGGCTGAACATGAGCCAGCAGTGTGCCCAGGTGGCCAAGAAGGCCAAGGACATCCTGGCCTACATCAAGAACAGTGTGGCCAGCAGGAGCAGGGCAGTGATCCTTCCCCTGTACTCAGCGCTGGTGAGGCCACACCTTGAGTATTGTGTTCAGCTCTGGGCCCCTCAGTTCAGGAAGGACATTGAGGTGCTGGAGCAGGTCCAGAGAAGAGCAACGAGGCTGGTGAAGGGACTTGAGCACAAGTCCTATGAGGAGAGGCTGAGGGAGCTGGGGTTGTTTAGTCT
>NW_020955275.1:465494-487239 GCF_003031625.1 Empidonax traillii
GGTTGTTTAGTCTGGAGAAGAGAAGGCTTAGAGGTGACCTCATCACTCTCTTCAACTACCTGAAGGGAGGTTATAGCCAGGTGGGGGTTGGTCTCTTCTCCCAGGCAACCAACAATAGGACAAGAGGACATGGGCTCAAGCTCTGCCAGGGGAGGTTTAGGTTAGATGTTAGGAAGAAATTCTTTACAATCAAGCATTGGAACAGCCTACCCAGAGAGGTGGTGGATTCACCATCCCTGGAGGTTTTTAAACAGAGATTGGATGTGGCCCTTAGTGCCATGATATAGTAACTGGAGTTGGATCAGGGGTTGGACTTGATGATCTTGGAGGTCTTTTCCAACCCAATCTATTCTATGATTCTATGAATATCAAATGCAGGTTTAGGAACTCTTCAAGCAGCTGTAAGAAATTACAACATGTTGTTTTTAAAGAGCTTCTTTCACATTCAGACAAATAAGATGTTTATTATCAGCATTACTGGGAACAGTTCTCACCCAGTGTTCCACTTAGTCCCCATTCTAGGGGCTTCTTTATGCAGCAACAGCCACTGAGTGGCCTGTGAAGTATTAGGTATGTGGTTGGACTTGATGATCTTAGAGGTCTTCTCCAACCTTAATGATTCAGTGATTTTATACTTCTTTTGGTATTGAAAGAAAAAAAGGTTTACTCTATGAATGTAGTGTTTCTAGTTTCATATGGTAACAAGTAACTCTCTCTAACTTGATTTTTACAAAGTAGAGCTTCGCAGACCCAAATATTTTATTCACAGGTTGCACTTGGTCTTTTTTTTTGCCCTAGGAAAGAACTCTTCTTTAGCAAAGAATTAAAAAAACGAACAAAACCCAACATCCCGTTTCCCCCACCCCAAACAGAATGAAACCCAAAGAGCCTCTTTCAAGTTTGTGGCACCTTTACAGATGCCATAAATGCCTGAGTGTGATGGTGGCTCACTGGAATTACCACTTGACTATATCCTATTCTGGGAGCTGGGATTTTTACAAGCTGGAGTGCTTCCTTCTATGAAGCATCACTATCCTTTCCTGAAAAGAGGGGATTTATTTTATAAGTATAATAAATTATGTTACAAGTCAATAGGAATAGTTCTGCCAGAAAGACGAAGATACAAAAAAATCATTGCAGTACAGCACAGCAGAATGCTACAACCCATTCGCCCCCTCCCCCTCAAAAGATAATATTCAGTAGTTTGCTGAAAGTCTTCTTATTACAGGGCACTTAAAAATACACATATGCTATTTAGAATGCATATTATATTCTGGATTTTTTTTTCCCCAAAATACTTCAATAGTAGGCTTTTTTGTGTTTTTGTTTCTTTGTTTTGTTTTGTTTTTTCCTTACCACTTTTATGTAGTCATTTAGTTTTAAACTTCCAGACCTTTGATACCAGGCCTCAGAAGATAACCTGTTCATTTTTCCTCACTGGTGATGATTCTTAGTTTTATACTGCACTTCATCCTCTAGAAAAATCTCTCCATTTTCACTAACAAAGTTTTTTCACACTTGGTTTGCTGTGGATATTCTGAAGAAATTCAGTGTGAAATTTTCAAGATTCAATGACCGACTCCTTCCAAAACATTTGAGCCCTTTAAATCTCCAAGGCAGCACAGCCTAATACCATGGCTATAAAAGCAAAAAACACATTAGATTTTTACTCACTACTCTTGGTTGCCCTCTTGGCCTTCTTTAATGCATGTACAAGACTGAGAAGCGATAGAGGTAAGTGCTTAATGAAGGCTGTCAGGTTTTCAGTACCAACTTAATGCAACATATAGTTCTTAGGCAAAACAGGAATACTGCAATTTTTAAGAAATCACTATTATTTATGAAAAATTTTGACCATTACCTACTTTGGTTGATGATGATTAATTTAAAACCAAGGCCAGTAGGATTGTTCTGCTCCTGATGGATATTTATAGCACAGCATGCTGTTGTGACCCTCCTTTGTTTAAAATACTGCATACAATGTATTATGGTACAAGCAAACCACCTGGTACAGCCTCCCCTACCACTGGACAAAGCTGTCCTCTCAGTTCATTGCCGACATTCATGCATTGCTAATCCTGGACATCTAGGAAGAATATTTTAACTGCAATACTATCAAATGCAAGTAATGTTCAGGTCAGAATAATATAAACCAATAAAGAATAGAATGAATTCTCAGCAGATGGGTGGCCACAAGGCATAGCACAAGGCCTCAGGTGTTATCAGTGTAGAATGTAGCCTGAAATCAACACAATTCTCTCTGAGACTCAGCTTTATCACTGTAAAGAAAACTGTTAGCCTTGACACAGAGGAATTGTTCTACAAACATCAGGCTCAGAAGCCTTTTTTATTTTTCTTTTCCCTTTCCTTTCTTTTGCTTTGCTGTTCCAGTTAACATGCACACAGTAAGACATGATTGACAGCTTCCCAGTGATGCTGTGTTTCAAAGATCAGGAAGATTTCTTGGGCCTTCACTGGACTAGCTCTGTGGGGAGAGACTGAGATATAGGGAAGGACAGGCCAGTGTCTGCAGGAGGCAATCTCTCTGCAAGAATGAATCTGTATAATAACAAACAACAGGATGCAACAGGAGAACAAAATAGCAAAAGGAAGAGACGGAGGAGGTGGAAGCGAAAATACAGTACCACAGGATGATGACAAAAAAATAGAGGACTTAGGGGAAAAGGAAAGCCAGAAAGAAAATAATGTCTGTACTCCTAAAATACAAAAAAATAAACAAACAAACAAACAAAAAATCAGAAGAGAAGGAAAGGGATGAAAGATGGAAGATACTTTTTTTTTATAGTTTCAGTTCTTCATTTATTACTCTGTTGAACAATCTATTTCTGTTTTTGTAACTTAATAATCCATGAATAAATTAGGACTTGCCACCTTAGCTAAATTAAACAAGAAAAAAAGGAAGGAACGTATAGCTTAACAGCAAATTGTTTGTGTAAAAATCTGTATTCAAACAGGAGAAAAATCATGCTAATGATTTAATAATTTAATTATTTAATCATTAAACAGTAAATATTTGCACGGAGAAAGAGGTGGAGTCTCATAGCAAGGCCACTGGCATGTGCAGAAAGGTTTTAATGCTCAGACTGAGATTCAGGAAATACAAGAACATACCTGGCCTCTGTCTCTGATGCTCAGCTTGGGTCAAAGTCATTCTCAGTTCCTGATCTCACGTAATTCTCAGTTCAACACTGACTTCCTTTCACCGCTTTCCTCATTTGTGTAATTGATCTGTAAGCCCACTGGGAACCGACAGGCTCTTGCCATAAGAGCACGAACTGCTGACAGCTTTTTAGCTCTCAGTCAAGTGCTAGCTGCTGCCTCTTGACAAACTCGTAACTCACATAAAAATTACTTTTGATTTTCTCTCTGCTCAGCACGTTGTGCCACACATCTGGCAATGGCCTGTGGACTGGTACCACGGTTCAGTGTGTGTGTATGTGCAATACTGAGTGCTCTGCTGTCTCCAACCACTTATATGAAGATGTTGCCAGCCTGTCTCCTGTGTGCTGACCAGCTACATTCAGTGTCTTGTCTGAATGGCGCAGTGAGTCTTGACTCTTTCCCTCCCTCGTATAGTCGGGGCCAACCAGAGCTGCTGCAGCCAGCTGAGAGTCAGGGATGTCTGACTGCACAAGGATGTAGCAGAAGGGGAAGGCACAGTTCCCTCCTGTGTAGCAAGTTTCCCCTTGACTGAGCTCCCGTGTCATGGGGTCATGTCTCCTGGCTAACTAATGAATGTGGAAGGAAAAATTCCAGACATTTTAATTTCCAAGCTTCTTGAACTCTGTCAGGCTTGGTGCTGTGGCTACTTACCTGGGGAGCCTGTTTTGGTGCTCAACCACCCTCTGGGTGGAAAACCTTTTTCTCATATCCAACCTAAACTGCCTGACTCAGCTTCATGCCAATTCCTTGAGTGCTAACACTGCTCATAAGAGTGAAGAGATCAGTGTCTGCCCCTCCACTTCCTGTTTTGAGGACACTGAAGACCTGAGTGAAGTCTCCCCTCAGTCTTCTCCAGGCTGAATAGACCAAGTGACTTCAGCCAGTCCTCATACAGCTTCCCCTGCAGACCCTTCACCATCCTCATGGCCCTCTTTGGACTCACTCTAATAGTTTAACATCTTTATTATATTATGGTGCCCAAAACTGCACACAGTACTCAAGGCAGGACCACACCAGTGGGACAATTAGATTATTTCTGTAGTTTGTTGTTTAGTTCCACCAAAGCCAGTATTGCTCTTGCTTTTGTGGCGTACAGTGCTAGGAGACCATATTTATTAAAGTGAATCACATATACTCTGATGTTTCTTACCTTTGTGCCTTTGATCCTGTGAGGGGGGAAAAGTTGTGCTCCACTTGGAAGCACTCTTGAAGGAAAAATGAAGAATGCAATATTTAGTTTTTGTTTAGTTTGAGAATATTTTTCATTGTTTCATCTCATGTTGGCTTCAGCAAACAAGCCAAGGGGCTTATCAACTTCAGAGATCACAATCGCCCATGTACAGTATGTCATCAAAATTCACTTTCTATTAAAACCACTATAACTTATACACTGGAACCAGTTCCTACTATGTCTTTATTGGGGACTATGTGTGTGGTGGCCTCAGATTCACACCAAGAAACCTGCTTCTCTTGATAAGCAATTAGCACTGGGATGAAAGGAGGGAAGATAAGACAGAAAGACAGTGCCATTCACCTCAGTGTTATCAAGTATGTCATAGTAGTTATTTCTGAGGAGCAAACACATTGGAAGTTAAATTACTTGAACATATTTATCTAATATAATAAGGAGTTCTGAATGCAAATTAAATACATCCACAAAGAAAGGAATCCATTAGCACATTTTCATGAGCTTTAATAACAAAATTCCTCTGGACTTTATAAAAACAGTGTCAATCTCTAGATTTTAAAATGGGGCTGAAGTAGTAGCAGTCTGAGCACATGGGACAGATGGCTAATAAAAAGGATGGAGAGAGAAAAAAAGGATGTGAAAAGAAATTCATGTCATGAGAAAAAGAACTCATAAAAATTTAAGTATTTTATACAGCTAATACTTAGAAAAGGACAACAAGCTAGAAGGTTTATGGAAGTGCACTCAGAGATTTGGGTTTTATCAAAGCCATGTCAAGCAAATAACATAATGCTTAACTTGGAAAGCTCAACAAGGTTTTCAAGACAAATTTTAAGTGTATAGTTAATGTAGGACAATTTGTTGCACAGGTATTAGTGCATATTCCTTTCTTTCTGTTTAAATTACTTTGCTTTCATCTGTGTATCCCTGTGATTCCTCCAATGAGAAGCCACAGTATGGCTACCTGTGATAATGGCCACATTCTATCTCAAACCTCTGTTTCTTTCAAAATGAAGATACCTAAGCCTAATTATTAACACCACCCTCTGACACCAAAGAAATGACGCAAAAAAAAAGAAAAGAAAACAAACAAACAAAAAAAAACAAACTCAGAAACTGTTTTCCTGTAGGTAGCTTCAGAGCTGAGTAAGATCTAGAAAATTTTTCTCCTACAATATCACACTTTCTCCTGAGTAAAACTATTAAACATCACCTCGGTCTGTGCACCACCAGTCATCTCTAGCTCTCTGCTGTGATACTTGGGCCCAACATCCTATTAATAAGAGGGGTCAAGACATGAAATTCCACATCTGATTATTTGCATTTACAGAATTGGCACAGAACTTCAGCCGTCTACTTCCTTGAGAGAGCATTTTCAGTAAGAATGTTATGCTTAGTTCAGAAAACTGATTATACCTTTGATTGCAGTTAATGATTTGGTATCATTAGCTAAATGCTTCTTCTCAAGATGTACTGCCAGAAAATCTGCAGCTCAGGCAGCAGTTTCTTATATGCAAGGTCAGCAGAACTGAACAACCACAGGCATGTGTAAGGCCATTTGAGCAAGGTAAGCCAGGATCCCAGCATTCAATGTCACTGGGGCAGTCACATATGATGGATTTAGCTTTAGTAGTGTGCTAATTAATACAAATAAGTCCAGAGACGGTGTTTTTTAGATCTCTCTCTCTCTCTCTCTCTCTATCTAAAGGAACACCTAGTTTATCAACTTGAGGCTCTCATCCATTTAATAATTCTTTGAATTTCTGTCTTGAGCTTTGCAAAATTTGTCATTTTAAATTTGGTTAAGTATCTTTAGTCTAATCTGATTTCTGAACACAAATTTTTTGTGCTAGCAGAATCTATCCCACAACATCTTCAGATTAGAAAAGGTCGTGGAGCTGTAATTACCCTAGCAGGGAACTGAGATACTATGAAGATGGTTGAAGTAGAGATTCACTGTGAATCTCTACTTCTGCAATGGACTCAAACTCCCAAAATGAAAAATGAGGGATGTACTTTGCTGCAATGTTTGAAATTTCAGATGTAGACACCCAGTCAGCCTGAAAGCCAAGGTCATCTTGCTAGCCCTGATAGCATCTCCATATTGAGCCAAGACAAGAGTGCCAAACAAACAGAAGATCTTCCCAGAAGATGGGATAAGGAAATATCAGCCAGAGTTTCCTACTATGCAGTTGTCCCTTAGCAGATTAAATGCACAATGCTGCTTACTCAGTCTGTTTATTATAATCTCACTGACCTTCTACCAATTTTAACTCAGCCTGACAAGAGCTTACTATATTAATACTTTAATTCTTTCTTCCCACCCCTTCTTTTACACTCTCACATGCCCTTTTTGCTACTCTGCAAATAAGAGATGCTACTGGTACTGTTCTAAGAGCCCAGGCTGCAGATTCCAGGCTGCAAATATCTGCATACACTGATTGTGTATACAAACAAACGTATCCCCAGCTTATGTGAAAAGATGGAAACTCATTGAATCCTACAGATCTGTGCTGTTTATCCTAGCTAAGAAATTTGCTTCTCTATCACCTACTATCACAACAACAGCACATTAAATCAATATATTCTGGTTTATAGCAGAAATAATTTTACCTTGCAGGGATTCAAAAGTCTAAAGAAAACACCATCCTATTATCGTGTTTTAACTTCACAAAATAAAGTCTCATTCAATTTACAGCTTGTATCTTAGTGTCTTTGTAACCAATATATTCATGTCAGCAATCAGATCCATGAATATTTTTGTATTTAATAGGTATAATTTCCATGAATCACTAATGGAATCAGTAGGAGGACATAATATGTATGCAAAAAAACGAGGTGGTGCCCTTCGGAATCCTGGAGGGATTTCATCAGCACAAACCAGCCTGTTTCTTTACTCTACAAAGCCAGAGGTTTTCTCTCAAGTAGGAATTTCACATCAATCTGTAATGCAGCTATGGGAGGCCACATTTTTTGATTCATCTTTTGTGAACACAATTTAATTAAAAAAACCAATCAACTCTTTTAGCAAAGCTAAAACTTAGCTACATGGAAATAAAGCTGTTTCTTAGCCTAGAAAAACATCAAGCAGTTTGGCTAATACAGCTTTTTTTTCCTCACAATTTAATGCAAGGTAATTGGGAGTAAATGCTCAGGTCCTATGTAGGCTCTAGAGGGCTGAATAATTGGAAAGAGAATTAGTTCATTAATGCTCTCAGAACTTACCAGTACTTCATCACAAAGAGAAAGGAGTAGGAATAATTCAGTCATAGCAGAGCTTAGTTTCAGTCATAAACAGTAAGCAAGATTCAGTACTTTGATTTTACTAGAGACTCATGATGACTTTAACTGGCTTTGGATCAAGGACTACTCTAAGCCTTTTCATGTCCAGTGTTTGTAGACCACATTCTGTCTGTGAGGCATAATCATATACATTTAAAAGGGTTTATCACTGTCCAGTGATAACTGCAGGTAGTGAGCAACCTTTTCTCTTCCCCTAATACTCACAAGGCAAGAATCAGCAGAAAACTCATGCTTTTGATTATCCATATCTTCCTATCCTGTTTCCTGCCACCCATAAAAACTCCTCCCTAATAACTGACACTGCCAAAGAACTGCTATGTCTGTTACTTGCGAATCTTCATCAAACCATTTGAGTAAGAAGAGTCTCTATGGATACTTATTTTCCCAGCTGGCAGCATCTCTGCTATGGGAAGGACGTTTATCAGACAATAGGGATTCCCTGTGACACTTGGTACATACTGATAAAGACAAGGTTTTATCATTGTCATTCTTACTAAAAGAGTAACACTACACATTTACATGTTGACTGAAATGTGGCGCATAAAGTAGAACAGCACATCCAACACAAAAAGCATCTGTGTTAGCTATGGCTTTGTCTTGCTGGTTTGCATCCAGCACCTGGCCTAGAGAGGGTTTACATAAGGATCTCACTGCTGACTTTGCAGACTATACGTTTTGCAGTAGCTTCAAGAAAACAATGTGTGGAAACAAGCAAGCAAGTTCTTTTCCCATAGCATTGACTCAAGTTTTGTAGGTTGTTTTGAGGCATCTTTCTTACCACACTACTAGTCTATCTCTACTATGCCACAGTTAGTGGCTGGCTTCTCTTCCCTGGTACTTGATACAGTGACTAGGCATACATGACACCTGGGGCACACACATGCTCTTCAAAAACGTCATTCTTCCACTGTGAGTTCCCTTGTACTGAGTGTGCCAGTGTTAGTCAAAATACTTTCCAAATATGTTCCCTTTGAGTGCACAATGGCTTAGCATTGACTTTTTAGTTAGGTGGGTGGGTGGGTAGGTTAAAGACAGCTTCTGGGGCCCTGTGTACTCTGTTAATTTGGATATACCAAGTGCCCGTGAAACATGGGCAAGGAAGGTCTGAAACCATCTTTTTGTGCAACAGGAAAGGCACATCCTCCATGAAACTTAATATAGCATGGACTGGTGAGGATGCATTGATTGCACAGCACATACAAATAAGAATCAAGTGGAAGAAAGGAGAAACTGAAAAGTGGACTTAACTACAGGAATTAATTTATTAGGGGAAAAAAAAGAGAGTATTTAGCACTGGTAAAACGGTAAAATAAGCACTCAGAAGGTACTTAAGGTTCTTGAAAAAGAAAGAAGGACTCCTTACACTCTTCCCCTCCTCCAACATAGGGTCCATCCCACAGGACACAGTCTTCCGCAACCTTCTCCAATGCAAGTCCTTCCTATGGGCTGCACTGCTCCAGCATGGGTCTGTCCCTTGGGGTGCAGCCCTTCGGGAGCTGACTGCACAAGTGTGGCTCCCCCGTAGGAACACAAGTCCTGCCAAAAAACCTACTGCTACATGGACTCCTCTCTCCCTAGGGCCACTGATCCTGCCAGGAGCCTGCTCCAGGGTAGGCTTTCCAAAGGGTAACTGCCTCCTTCCCATGTGTACTTGCTGCAGCACAGGAGGGCTCCACAGGCCGCAGGAGCATCTCTGCTCTACAATGGAGCTCCATGGGCTGCAGGGGGACAGCCTGCCTCACCATGGTCTTCATCCTGGGCTGCAGGGAAGTCTCTGCTGCAGCAGCTGGAGCACCTCCTATCCCTTCTTCTTCACTGGCCTTGGTGTCTGAACAGCGTTTCCTCTTGCACACTCTTACTCTTCTTCTGGAGGAAGTTGTTGGGGTTTTGTTTTCCTCTTCTATAATAGCATATCCCAGCAGCAATACCACCATCACTGATGGGCTCAGCAGCAGGTCTGGCTTGGAGCTATCTGGCATTGGCTCCATTGGACACAGGGTAAACTTCTGGCAGCTTTCCAAAGAAGTTGTCACCCCTGTAGCCCACCCTATTACCCAGAACTTGCCATGCAAAACCAATAAAACCACATAAGCAGGAAGTTGGTAAATTTAATTGTTTTCCAAGGCAGAATATCTGGCGAATTAACAGGTGATATGCCACAGCAGGCTCAACTCAATAGCCATTTAAAGGCATGTCTGCATCACAACAAAGGAACAGCAATTAGGAGGACCTTTTCTACTGATATTGGTTACTTCTCCATAGTTGTTCTTTTTGTAATAGTAGCAAAGAAGCAAAACAAGATGTCTGAAGTAATTGCAATTGCATTATCATTTTAAAGCTCATTTCACCACAGCTTTCTGAACATGATCTTCCATTTTACTGAAGAAGTAAAGCTGAATATAAAGCTGTCTAGGCCAATTCATCACTAATACCTGTGGAGTTACCCAAAAATGAATCTAGTACCTGAAATAAGTCATAAATGAAAGACTTATTCAAATAATTAAATAATGTATTGTAAACACACTACTTTCAAAAGCAAATCACTTAGAAGAAATCTGCTACTAAGAGATTCAGATTGCAAAGTTACCTGACAGCTTTGTACAAATGTGTGTTCCTGATGTGCAGGTTTTTTAAAGAAGGCTCATTAAATTAGGAATTGAGTTCAAGCACAGGTATTGTACTGCATTTAATGAATGAGATGGGAATAAAAGGGGAGAAATTGGGGCACCCAGAAGACAACTATTCTGCACAAACAGAATTTTAAAACATGACAGGTGGGTAGAAGACAGAACACACTGCAAGATTCACTTTAGAGGGGTTGTTTGTGCTCGTTATAAAGAAAATAAAATCCATATTACATGAGTGCAAATTATTACTTTATGGAAATACAAAAAGGAGCACAAGTATAAATTCCTCTTGACTGTTGCACACAGCTAAAAAGCTTGTGACTGTCTGTCCTGGGTGCATGTAAGGCTGTGTGATGGGCTGACCCTGGCTGCAAGCAAGCTGCTCTGACACTGCCCTCCCCAGATGAACAGAGGAGAGAAAATATAATAAAAGGCTTGTGGGTTGACGTAAGGATATAGAGAGACCACTCACCAGTTACTATCTTAGGCACAACAGACTCGACTGAGGGAAATTAGTTTAATTTGTTCATAATCAAATCAGAGTAGGGTAATGAGAAATAAACCCAAATCTTAAAAACATCATCCCCCACCCTCCCTTCTGGGGCTCAACTTTATTCCCAGCTTTTTGTTTGTTCTCCCCATGATGTCACAGGGGGACAAGGAATGCAGTCTGTGGCCAGTTTATCACGTTAAGCTCTGATGCTCCTATCCCCTCAGTGGAAAGACTTGTACTCCTTCCTTGCTCCAGCGTAGGGTCTCTCCCACAGTAATCCTTCCCAAACTGCTGCAGTGAGGGTCTTTCCCATGCAAGAACCTTATGATCTGTTCCAGCATGGGTCCCTCCCATGGTGCAGGCCTTCAGGAACAGACTGTACAAGTGTGGGTTCCTTGTGGGGGTCACAAATTCAGTCAGAAAACCTGTTCCAGTTCAGGCTTCCCATGGGGTAACAACCTCCTTTAGACATCCACCTACACCATGCTGGGCTCCTCCACGGGCTGCAAGTGGACCTCTTCTCCGCAGTGGACCTGCACAGGCTGCAGGAAGACAACTGCCTCACCATGGTCTTCACCACAGATTACAAGGGAATTTCTGCTCTGGCTCCTGAAGCATCTCTTCTCATTCCTTCTTCACTGGCCTTACCATCTGCAGGGCTGTTCCTCTCACACATTCTCACTCCTTTCTTCTCTGGTTGCAGTTGTTGCACAGTAATTTCCCTCCCCCCCCCCCCCCCCCCCGCCTTCAATATGTTATCCTATTTAATTATATGGTCTTGGCCTTGAATAGCCACAAGCCTGTCTTGGGGCTTCTGGCAGCTTCTCACAGAAGACACCCCTGTAACCCTTGTGCTACCAAAACCTTGCAAAGCTAACCCCTTACAGGCAGTTCTCCAAGGAAAGCTGAAATGTGATAATAAAATAGATGAAAGAAAAAATGTGATAAGAAATTCCTATATTTTTACTGAGAAGTGGAAAACACCTGACACAAAGGGATAGGCTCTCTTAATTTTACTTGAGGACTTTGGAAGAAACATTGCTGATTTCTAACAGGGGTTTTCTGCAATATGATTTTTTTCAAATCATGTGTAAAAACTGAAACAGCACAGTGGATGTAGGCAGGATTGAATACAACAGATAAGAAAAAAGAATGAATGATGAATTGAAGAGTACTAGATTAGGCCACATAAAAATGGACAAAATTAGGATAATCTACAATTTCCTTCAAAATTTACTATTTCTCTTCAAAGACGTAGAACTGAACTTTACAAAATATAATAATTCTGTTAACGTACAATACTTCATTTTTTAAATTGTCAGCATTAACAAAAGTATCTTGCAACCTTTATTGGGCAGACTTCTGCTTCAGGAAAGTGTTTCTTGTGAAATAGATGGCTACAGGTAACTGATTCTCTGAGAACTGATCCAGTAGGCACAGATTCTGAACAAGGTCAAAGAAAGAAAAATCTTTTTTTTTCTGAGTGAAAAGAAATATAATGTGAAGTTTAATGGTCTGTCTGGGCCATATCCTGAAACACTGTACATGCTGTGTGCAAAAAGGAGTAAGGCTACAGAGATTTTTTTCTTCTAACAAACAAGAAAAAAAGCAGTCAGGAAGCTCCTGCAAAAGCTTACAGAAGAAAACAGAAAATACTAGTAGAGAAAACAGAAAGTGGCCTTGTAATATAATCTTTTTTTTTCGTATTTTCTATTCTTTGTCCTTGGACAGCTGCTTGAGTGAGGTGCCTATGGATGCATATCTAATTCCGAAATCTCAGAATCTGCCTTTGTTGTTGTTGTTGTTGTTTGTTTATTTTTCAGAATGTATCCAGCAAATGTACCTTTTCTGAAGGGGATATGTTGCTAGAGGGGTATGTGGGAGATCATCCTGGCTCAAGTTATTTAATCTTTCCTTCTCCTTTCTGCTATTGTGACCTTTTGTGGTACTTACAGCAGGAGGAGGTGAGAAGTAGTAAAAATTGAGTGAGAGGATGATTTTTTGAATCCTCAGTGCTCCTTTTAAGGTAGTGTTCCATCAAGACTTATTGTCCCAGCTGTAGTTAAAATAATTACAGAGCAATTACAGTCTAATGAGGAAGAATGGTGCAATATACTCAAAATGAGTAAGAGAGAGAAAGTAGTATTCCTTGGGACTGATAAAGCCATCTTATATGCATGTTACCAACCTGGAAAGACAACGAAATATCCAATGTGTTTGGCAGCTAAGTAATCAGCCGGTGCTAAACGTTTTCCATGCACAGGGAGACAGTTCCTGCCTCAAAGAGCTGTCCTTGAAAACTGAAACTTTGGTGCAAAGAATCTATGACATGTCTAGAAAATGTAATTTTCTTTTCTGTTTTCCCCTTTTATATTATTTAAATCCACACAGTAGGCAGAGCAATAAGATTTTCAAAGGTGTTTTAAAAACCTTGTGATTTCAGGACCTATATTTGCAAGGATGTATTCTGCACTTAGGAGGTGATCTCACATTGACCAGAGGAGAAAAAGTGAAATGAAGAGGGTTGTCTGACTTCCAGGGAGTCTTCAGTTCATAAGTACTGAATGGCCTCCTGAAAATAGGACTACTGTTTGTAAGCTATTTGGTATGTGTGCACACTGCCAGCTACAATACAGTATTGAGACAATTGTTCTTACTCTCATATGGGTAGAAGCAGCTAAAACTAAGGGCAGGCTTCTCAATGCTATATTGCAGCTCCTAGTGTAAATTTCCCTTAGTCATATAATGATTTTTTTTTTTTAATTCATGCTCAGAACTCATTCTTCAATGAAGCTGACAATCTGTATCACCATAGATGCAAACTGATATCTTGTTATTCAACTTGTAAATCATACTTGCCCACCCACTTCGTATACAGGAAGATTCTCATGGAATACAGGGGAAGTCTATTTTCTGCATGGACTCAATATTTTACAGTAGTTTTGCTCTCTGATTAGCATTTAGTTAAATTTCCTAAATATAGTAATCACACTGTTAAATCTATGAATTTCTGGATGAAGCCCAGGCTTGTAGGAATGGTAAAGCAATAAAACCTGTGAAGTTATGGTGATGCTACTGCTGTGCATTGTATGCATAAACCCTAGACTTTCCTCCTATCTCTTCCCTTGTGCTCTCCTGAAGTTTTTTTATTCCACTATTCTTTGGATCCTTATTTCTTATCTCCTGAATATAAATTGGCTTCACATTCCTTTGTGGTTGCATTTTAACACAGCTCCTGGACATCCTGCAGAGCAGAAGCAAAACTCAACAAGGAAAAACCCCTAGCTGTAGATGTCTAAGTTTCTTGCAGTCAAAGGTGACTGTGGTGTATTCTTAGCTTTATTCTTTGTTCCTTTTAGACACAGATCATGAAGACACCCCAATAATTGAATCGTTTACTTACTAGGATTTATAGCAATTGGTAATGATCAAGACATTGCACAATCAGCAGGCTGTATTCATTTGTTCTGCTGCTTAACATCATCACTGTGAGAACAACATTGTTTATTATGGCTCACAGGCAGTAATCATTTTACGTAACATGAGGATTTTTTTCACTCAATTACTTTCATGCTTTAGGCTGATGAGAATAATCATCATGCAACAATTACTTGCACCTCTACAGATGATGCTCAAGAGTTCAGGTCACTGAATATACTATATATACAGTTTTATTGGAGTACATATTTTCCTTTTGCACCTTTTAAGGGATGAGAATACCTTAAAGGTATTGTGGATCATTGCTTTATTTTCCCCTGGATTGAGAACCCTTACTAAAACCAAAAGTCTAATAGTGTCCAGTAAGCTCTAGCTGAAAGAATTCAGAAGGAAAAGATGAGGTAAAGGATTAGGTAAGCCACTGTGACCTACCAAAATGTTCAGAAATGAAATAGCTAAATCCACTGGGCCCTGACTTGGTTTGAGGATTTACTTATAATAATTCAGGCTCTACTCATTTTAATTATAGGCAGCTGAAAATACTCCAGCAATCTTTTCAGCAAATAGGTATGTTAAACCTTATATTATTCCATGCAATTTCCTTTTGGTCTGCTAGCAGTAGCTGACCGTAAATACAGACTACCTCCCAAAAGGTTTGCACCTTATGTCCAATTCTGCATTAGAAATAATGCTGCATGAGCTTGTAATTGATATTGCAAGCAATTTTTTGCTCAACCAGAGGAGGCAAAGCATGCATGAAGTTGAGAAGTTTTTAACTGATACAATGATTATTTGAGAGTGGGGGGTCAAATTTATCACAATTTATCCTAATAAAGAGGCAAATTTACACAGAAACATTTTCATCCTGGAGAAGAGAATTTTGGTTAGGTTCTCTGCACAGATCCATTGATTCAATTTACTCTAAGAATTTGAAGTTATAAGGCAGGTGAGACCCTGGAAGGCAACTGTATGGGATAAGAGAGCACAGAATTTCACAGCTACTCAAAAATTAAATATAGTTTGTTGGGTTTGCTCCTTCTCCTAATCTCCTTCATGTGGATGGGAAGAAAGAGGAGACATTATCATCTATAGATTTTGACAAAGCACATATGACTGTAAAGCAAAGAGATTCAGGAATTAATATTTCTAGATAGTGGGACATCATGGGAGGAGATACAGAAATAATGCAAAAAAATTAAGTCTTTGTTGCTAAGTAGGAACAGATGAAAGAAAATAAACCAGGAAACAAAGGTACAAATTAAACAATATACAGACCTGAAAGTATGATTAAGAGCTTTGAAAAATCAGAAAAAGTATATGAGTGTAATATGGGACCTACTTTCTATAGTGGTGATATTTTGAGCACCTGGAAGAACATCTAAAAAATTCAGCAGAAGATTGGTATGGTGATCACTGCAGTGAGAGAAAAGCTACTTAGACTGGGGAGAAGGATAAGAAAATTATGATATTTAGGGGGAAAGAAGGAAGAAATGTCCATACTGGCTTGATTGTATGGAACCAGCTAAGCATATAAATGACAGGCATCAAATCATGTCCTTTCTGTAGTGATGAAGTTAAAACATTAATGACCAGGAGAACTTGCTTACCGCAAAGACACGTGTAACCACAGGATAATATAACAAAGTGACAGCGTTGCAATATAAATTACTTTCTTAAACTGGCATACTGAAAATTTGCTGCATATATGAACAATCTCTTTACGTTACTGTGAACAAATGGTTATTTTGTACATAAAATCCTTTTAGATATACTCACTAGCCCACTGCTGCTCAAGCTGGTCTCTATTTCTGTTATCTCCTAATCTTGTGCTTGCCACAGCTATCACAGCTGAAACGTGTGAGCTCCTGTGGCAGTTAATTATAAATGAAAGAAGCATTGAAAACCTGGGTTTTTTTGAAACTCCTTCTTCATGCATGGGTCCACTTTTTCTACAGTCTTGAAGATGAATAGGCCAAGTCAAATCTTTCTAGTTTTATTACCTGTTCAGAGAGAAGAAATGCTCTGCTGTTCAAAGGATAATATTTAGAACTTCAAAGACAGTGCTGAGTGGACAGCATTTGATAGGGCAAAGTGAGACTGAAAGAGAAAGAAACCTATAATTGTAGGAAAGGTACAAAGAGAAAATCCAGCAACCTTATTCAGATAGAAGAGCAGTGGACTTATCATCTGTACAAGCATGAAATTATACATCTCCTAGGGAGTCTGACCCTAACAGTGACTGCATTCATGGCGCCTGTTTGATGACATGATATTTTTTCAGATTTCAGGTGGCTCAGTTATTGTGTAGAGACATTCAGTGGTTTTTATACCCTTTTCTGCCACAGCTGATTAGTACTCTTGAGTGAGAGGTATAAATCTAGTCTTCTGCATTGCTAGGGTACTACCATGGCATAAGAATGATAACTATTCATCACAGAAAATCCATATAAAGTTGATATTAGGGGTTTTAAAATGACTGGTAATAAGATTTGGCAAGGCTGTATCTTATTGTAATCCACCTGCTCCCACCAGTCTCCGGTTCCTACAAGGACAGTCAATCAGAGAGAGGGAAGAGAGAAGCTACTAAATCTCTGCTAGTGACCAAGGGCCAGAGATCAAGAGGATACTAACTATGAGCAGAGTAAATGCGGAGTGTTAACTTTAGAAAGAAGAAAGCACAGAGATGCTGCAAAGACAGAAGAATATTTGAACTGTGTTTTCACTAAAACACAGAAGTAGCATAAATATCCAATCAACACCTTAGATATGGCAGGAAAACCCCCAAACCTAAAGCAGAACCTTCTGAAAACATTACACTTTAGGGTGAGTCTAGCTGAAGATTTCTTTGACAGTATAGTGATTAAATGAGGCACGGTGTTTTTTTTCTCTTCTCTGCAGTTTCTCAGCTGATAATAACTAAAACCTCAAATGCCAGCATTGAAGGAGTGCTGTGAAGTAATGAAATACTCTAGCAACACTGCTATGGTAATTCTTTAATTAATGAGATAATTATATTGTCATGATTTAATAAAGAAAAGTGATGTAAAGTGCAAGAAAGACATCATAGAAATTACAGAAGAACTTTCTTTTGTAAACTAATGGTATGTACTAATATATCAGTGTTCACCATTTTAATTGAAAACAAGACAAAACAAAACAATCTCTTTAAAAGAAAAGCCTTTATCTCATCTAATAATGGGACTTGAAATGATTTTATAAGGAAATTGTGTCTTTTTCTGAGTAACCAAAAACCCCAACAAAAAGAACAACAACAACAAAACAAACAAAATACAGCACTTCTGAAAACAGACGATTGACACTATTAACCTCTGAGATTTTCCAAACAATGTCAGTATCAATTTTCGATAAGTTATATATTATGATGTGGTCAGCTTGTTAAAAAAAATCAACTCTGAAATAGGAAGCTTAAAGTTACCATACTAAGTCATATTTTGGAACATTAATGAGGATCAACCTCTACCTTCATTAAGCAGTGTAGGAAATCCCTTATTATATGAAGCCTTTGAATTTGTATTTGAATCTTTCTTAGCTAATTACTTGCACATAAAGCCCTTGTTACCTAGTTTTTAATGTGTCAAATGGAACTTGAATTTTAAAGAAAGGTAAAGACTATTATGACCTTTAAATCACCTCTGTTATATCCTATAAATTCCAGCAAAACAAATTTCTGAACAAGTTTCATATCCTAAGTAAGTTAGGCTTTGTCACCCCTTGTTCTGCATTACCTTGATACATGGCTGATGTAGGTCAGGGGAGAGTTAGACCTGGGATGACAATTAGCAGCAGAGCATTTACTGAATTATCTGAAGCTCTTTTCAGGTTCAGGTTCTCTCAAACAACTATCAAATCTGGGTTAATCTTAAACTTTAGTGCATGTCATTTTAAAATCCTCTCAAGTTTCAGTTTTTTTACAGTTTGATAATGAGCAGGTAATACATAGATTTTGGGAGACTGCACCAAAAGTTTTTAGCATGAACCTCTTCATTAAAATTCTTGTTGCTCCATCAGTATTAATGTTTTATACTACTCAGGCTACACACCCTCCTTTCACAAAACTAAAACAAATGATGTGTGAAACATAATTCCCTTATCTTCACTTTATAGGTCTTAGAATGGACACCAAGGTAAAACAAGGTTTCAGTTTTCTGAATGAAGCCTGCCTTTGAGCCAAGAAATCCATATTTTTAAGTTTCCTTACAGTGTGATAATAACTAAGAACTCGTTTTTATCATCGGTCAAGTAATGCTCTGCGTTTACAATTATTACTTATTTGGTTTTCTAGAGAATCATAGAATCACAGAATCATAGAATCATAGAATTAACTGGGTTGGAAGAGACCTCTGACATCATCAGGTCCAACCCTTGATCCAACCCCACTGTGATTACCAGATCAGTGCCACATCCAGCCTCATCTTAAAAACCTTCAGGGACGGTGAGTCCACCACCTCTCTGGGCAGGCCATTCCAATGCCTGATCACTCTCTCTGGAAAGAACTTCTTTCTAATATCCAACCTAAACCTTCCCTGGCACAGCTTAAGCCCATGCCCTCTTGTCCTACTGCTGATTGCCTGGGAGAAGAGACCAACCCCCACTTGGCTACAGCCTCCTCTCAGGGAGCTGTAGAGAGTGATGAGGTCACCCCTGAACCTCCTCTTTTCCAGATGAAACAACCCCAGCTCCCTCAGCCTCTCCTTGGAGCAGTTGTGCTCAAGCCTCTTCACCAGCCTGGTTGCTCTTCTCTGGACCTGCTCCAGCACCTCAATATCCTTCCTGAACTGAGGGGCCCAGAACTGAACACAATACTCAAGGTACACTTACTTCTTAGCTGTACTCTGTTGTAATGTGTGAGCACACTATTGTGTGTGCTCTGAACAACAGACCATAAAACATTGCTATCCTCAGCGCTGACCAACAGGAAAGGACAATACTCTGCAATCAGAGAAAAACATATAGGTGCTCTCTCTCAGAAGTCTTGTCCCACTTGCTCTTCAGTCTTCTCATGAATGTACATTGTAAGTCTCAATACTGAGTTTAAAGAGGCTTAAAAGCTTTGGAAGGGTCACCCGAGTAAGTAAGTAAACAAGTAAGTAAGTAAGTAAACAAATAAATAAATAAATAAATAAATAAATGGAGAAGCACTTCGTATTTTCCCACTTGGCTCTCCTAGGAGCTTAGAAAACTTACAATTAATTGAGTTTATGTCCTTTTAGGGTATTTATTGGACCAAATTTGAACTCTCAGATTTTTGCTGTAAAGTTCACCAGTTCAAAGCCCATGATATGAAGAAGTCCTGCCAGGTCTCATAAAGTTCTTTTAGTCCAATTCCATAAATCTCTCTGAAGAACAAATCAGAAGAGAAGTGCAAAGTCTCTCAGGAAAATTCAGTGGTCATAGTTCACTGAAATCTTGCTTTTGGTGCTTCTCTTATTTCAAATGGAGCAAAGTAAAGGATGAGATCTAAGTTTACAGATGCCAAAGCTTTTAAAATATTAAGACTGTTCAGCATGTCTTTTCTCCTGGAAAAGCTGGCAGCCCATGCCTTGGACAGGTACACTCTCTGCTGGGTTAAGAACTGGTTGGAGGACCCACAGAGCGCTGGTGGACCGGGCTGCATCCAGCTGGTGTTCAAATATCACGGGCAAAGCAAAGGAGTCTACACTAATCTTCTATCCAACAATGCAGCACGACTGTGGGCAGAGTGGATTGAGATTTGATCAGGTTTTGATTTTTTTTTAAGGCAATTTTTACCTCCTCCAAAGTTCATAATACTGCTTTCTCAATTACGTTGGGGTTTTTTATCTGTCAAGGTAGACTGATTCTTCAAAAGTTAGCTGAATGTCTGCAAATCCTTAGCTAGTTTGTACCTTCAACTACCTGCAATTATTTTGTATATAAAATGGGAGACTGTGTTCCATAGCTGTGGACTTGAGAGAGTGGAGATAGAAAAGACTTCCTAGACAAAAAAATGCGTTCTTTGCAGAATCAGAGATTGGGTAAAATTGGAAGGGATCACAGTGGGTCATCCTATCCAACCTTCCTGCCCAAGCAGGGTCCCTAGAGCATGCTACTTGGGATGGTGTCCAGATGCTTTTAGAATACCTCCAAAGATGGAGCCTCCATGACTTCTCTGGGCAATCTGATCCCAGTCACCTGCACCATAAAGAAGTTCTGCCTCATGTTTAAGTGGGTCTTTCTGTGCATCAGCTTGTGCCTGTAATCAAACAAACATCTACATATATATCCAAATTATGCTTATTATCACAGGATAGTGCTTTATTAAGTAGCATTGCTTCATTTGGCCAATGCTAAATAAAATGTAACCATTTACTGATTATTTCTGCACTTAAAAAATTCCTTCAAGTAAGCCTGAAACATAGGGAAAATTTTAAAATGGACTCTGACATCTGTCCTGATTGTATATTTGAAAATCACTTTTCTTCTTCAGTTTGAAAGTAAGGATATGTGCAATAATATATATTCAGATCTGTATATATATCTACATTGCCTGCAGAGACTAAGGAGAAGCACAATTGCAGCTGGTCTACAAGCTAAACATCCAGCTGCCATGCCATACACCCCCACTAAAAGATAGTTGCTTCCAGATTTGGGCTTGGAGCTGTACGTCCCACAAGCAAGCTGCTAAAGTGCTCAAAAAGGCAGAAGACAGGAAAAGCGAGCAGATAACAATAGATAATTTAAAAAAATATTCTTAAGAAATCTCTCTAGTTATTTCTTGAGTAATTGCCCAATTTTTGCTTTTTGATGCTACCTGAAAGATTGAAATGTTTATCTGGAAATTGCCTGGACATATCCAGGGAAGACATGTATATGCTTTTATAAAAAAGCACAGACAAGATTTCATAATTTCATACAGAATAGTAAAAACTATTAATAATTTTTTAATCATATAAAGGTTTTTGAAAGTGTATTTCCATGTTGTTAAAGGTACTTCTTTTCCTTTCTATTACAATGTGTTCCAACTCATATCCAGTTTAAAAACACTGTTTTTATAGGATTTGCATACATGTCAAACTTGCATGTGTATACGGCTCTTTCTTATTTGCTTTTCCTCTAAAAGAAAAGCACTGTGTATGTGATAGCTTAGTATGAGGTGAAAGATCTAAATTTCCTAAGATCTGCAAATGTGGTATTTGAGGTATTAAAAATATCTCCTCTATATTCTTTTATATTTTTGCAGCTATATGTTTTAAAATTCAACCTTGAATTTCACTATATATATATATATATGGCCAGTCTTCGCGAACGAAGAACCGGGGAAAGTCTTTCCACCTTCCAGCCTGTGCATTGGATTTTTTAGGTGAGACACAGTGTGCGCGGAACTGAGCCCACCCTTTAATCCTGAGGTTCATCTGCCGGGGCCAAGCACGCTTGGACGGTGGCAGTGAGGTCCTCAGGACGTAGATGGATTGCCTTATGGGCTAACGAGCTCCATCTGCCCGGGGAGGGGCCCCGACCGGGAATCGAACCCGG